>NC_069502.1:414233057-414515557 GCF_027579735.1 Bombina bombina
TCTTCATCCTTCCGACGCGGAGTGGCTCCATCTTCAAGACATCTGGGTAGAGCGTCCTCTTCTTTCGACGGCTACTGAAGAATGAAGATTCCTTTAAGGGATGTCATCCAAGATGGCGTCCCTTGAATTCTGATTGGCTGATAGAAATCTATCAACCAATCGGAATTAAAGTTGAAAAAATCCTATTGGCTGATGCAATCAGCCAATAGGATTGAGCTTCAATCCTATTGGCTGATTCAATCAGCCAATATGATTGATCTTGCATTCTATTGGCTGTTCCAATAAGCCAATAGGATTTTTTCAACTTTAATTGCGATTGTCTAAAGAGGATTCTATCAGCCAATCAGAATTCAAGGGACGCCATCTTGGATGACGTCCCTTAAAGGAACCTTCATTCTTCAGTAGCCATCGAAAGAAGAGGATGCTCCGTGCCGGATGTCTTGAAGATGGAGCCGCTCCGCGTTGGAAGGATGAAGATCGAATATGCCGTCTGGATGAAGACTTCTGCCCGTCTGGAGGACCACTTCTTGCCCCTTGGATGACGACTTCTCCCGGCTTTGTTGAGGATGGATGTACGGTCTTCAAAAACTTTAAGTGGATCTTCGGGGGTTAGTGTTAGGTTTTTTTTTTAGCTTAGGGTTTGGGCTGAAAAAGAGCTAAATGCCCTTTTAAGGGCAATGCCCATCCAAATGCCCTTTTCAGGGCAATGGGGAGCTGGTGGGTTTTACTGTTGGGGGGTTGTTTGTATTTTTTTTTTACAGGAAAAAGAGCTGATTTCTTTGAGGCAATGCCCCAAAAAAGGCCCTTTTAGGGGCTATTGGCAGTTTAGTTTAGGCTAGGGTTTTTTTTTATTTTGGTGGGGCTTTTTTATTTTGATTGGGCTATTAGATTAGGTGTAATTAGTTTAAATATTTGATCATTTCTTTTTTATTTTGTGTAATTTAGTGGTTTTTTTTTGTAATTTAGTTAATTGTATTTAATTAATGTAATTGATTTAATTGGAGTGTAAGGTTAGTGTAAGACAGGTTAGGTTTTATTTTACAGGTAAGTTTGTATTTATTTTAACTAGGTAGTTAGAAAATAGTTAATAACTATTTACTAACTAGTCTGCCTAGTTAAAATAAATACAAACTTAGCTGTGAAATAAAAATAAATCCTAAAATAGCTACAATGTAACTATTAGTTCTATTGTAGCTAGCTTAGGGTTTGTTTTACAGGTAAGTATTTAGCTTTAAATAGGAATTATTTAGGTCATAATTGTAATTTTTATTTAGATTTAGTTTAATTATGTTGAAGTTAGTGGGTGTTAGGGTTAGACTTAGGGGCTAATAGCTTTAGTATAGTGGCAGCGATTTTGGGGGCAGCAGATTAGGGGTTAATAACAGTAATTCAGCGCTGCGGAATCTGTTGGCGCTCTACAAATACCTGATAATAATAATGTAGGTTGCGGCGATGTTAGGGACAGCAGATTAGGGGTTAATAATATCTAACTAGTGTTTGCGATTCGGTAGTACGGCGGTTTAGGGGTTAATATCTTTATTATAGTGGCGTCGGTGTCAGGAGCGGCAGATTAGGGGTTAATAATTTTATTTTATTGTTTGCGATGCGGGAGGGCCTCGGTTTAAGGGTTAATATGTAGTTTATGGGTGTTAGTGTACTTTGTAACACTTTAGTTATGAGTTTTATGGTACAGATTTGTAACGTAAAACCCATAACTACTGACTTTCAGTTTACAGTACGGATCTTGACGGTATAGGCTGTACCACTCACTTTTTGGCCTCCCAGGCAAAACTCGTAATACCGGCGCTATGGAAGTCCAATTGAAAAAGGACTTTTTGAAAGTTGCGGTAGTTACGTTGCGTTACGGCCAAAAAAGTGTGCGGTACAGATATACCTGCAAGACTCGTAATACCAGCGGTAGTGAAAAAGCAGCGTCATTAGGCTTTTTCACTCATAATGCAAAACTCGTAATCTAGCCGATTATTTTCTATTTTATTTTTTGACCTGCTGAAAAAAAAACAAGTTAGAATTTGTGTAGGTACCCCACAGAAAATGCTGAATATTTGTCATGGGTGTTGAATATTTAACCCATAAAAAAAAAGAAAAAGTTTTGATTGAACTTTAGTACAGTCTACAGATGTAATTAACTGTGTAATTACAGTTTTTTTTATAATCTTTTAATAAAAAAATAATAATTTGTAAGTTTAAAAAAAAAATTGTAATCCCAAGGGACCCCCCCTACCCCCCGCTACCATCATGCACTTAAACTACTTAGCTAGTCTCTAGCGTGGATTCCATACCTCCATATTGCGTAATGAAGGAATGGCTATGAGCCGTTCAGCTCCCCTCCCTTTGCGCAATATGGATGTATTGGAGCAAATGAGCCGCTAGAGACTGCCACCCAGTGGTGCTTTTGCTTAAATCTCTAGTTGTTGGCCCAAATATCGCTCCCAATAAAGGGTGCTCTATAAGCAGCCACTGCCTCGGGAGCCCTGCTCCAGCCAAACAACAGCACTAACGTGACATCATCAAGGAGGTCTAGGCATCGGGAGGCGCGGAGTGAGAGCACGGCATGCAATCACATGTGTGTTAAGCCATTGAGGAGGTCGACTGGTTGAGGACACAATCACTCACTCAGTGACTGTGTGTGAGCCTGCCCTGGAGTTGATTATTTTCAAATTTTAATTTGATTGCTGTCACAGCCTGCCTGAGCAGGTCAGTGTCTCTGTCTGAGCAGTGAGCGCAGTGAGCTGAGCCGTATAGCAGCGACTAGTGACATCTCTACAAGTTGGCTAGGTAGGTCAGGCGGTGGACTGGCGGTGCACTGTGGTGCAGTGCAAGTGCATAATGATGATATTATATTAATTTGCAATGCATGCATTATAGAACAAAAAAGGCCAAAACTTGATAAAACACTGACTGGAAGTGCTTAGTGCTATTATAAAATGAATTGGTAATGTATCCAAGGGGTAACATAAAATAGAAGTGCTTGAGTTGAGAGGTGTTAGAAGAATAGGGGTGACCAGACCTATATTATTGTGGACAATAAACATGTGCCAAAATGTAGCTGCTGTCTGTATTGGACAGAAATTTTTCAGAACATCAATACCTGAAATTTAAAATGTTAAATACTTAAGTTTTGTTAAATTTTGATAATCTTATCTAAACAAATAATACCCACATTTTGGAAAGCTACTAACATACCAAGTTCTGTTCATAAATGTCAGGAACAGGTTATAATCTGACTCTCTTCTTACAATATGCTGTTATCTCAGACCACATGGACATTTATCAAGGAATGATGTTACTCTTGGAGGGTTATACAATATTCAATACCAAACTCTTAATAACTGAGTGGTGATGTGAAAAAACAAAACAAAACATAAAAACAACCAAATGAAAATTACCATGGAATAGTCCTAATGCTATATTTAACACAATATTGAACTTAATGAGATAGCCTGTTAATGTTTGGTTTTCTTGTGTGTATGTGTATGTATGTGTGAGAGTGTCACTGTGTGTGTGTATCTGACTGTGTGTGAGAGTGTATCTATGTGTGAGAGTGTGTGTGTGAGAGACTGTGTGTGAGAGAGTGTGTATGCGTGTGACTGTGAGAGAGTGTGTATCTGTGTGTGAGAGAGTGTGTATCTGTGTGTGTGTGACTGAGAGTGTGTGTGTGTGACTGAAAGTGTGTGTATGTGTGTGACTGAGAGTGTGTGTGTAAATGTGAGTGTGTGTATCTGTGTGCGTGTTTATGTATATGTGTGTGTGTGTGTATGTAAGCGTGTATGTATATGTGTGTGTGTGAGAGAGTGTGTGTATCTGTGTGTGCAGATATAGATATTGGTGAAAGTGAGACTGGGGAGAGCAGAGAACATGTATAATGATTATCTCTTAGAATAATGTAGAATCAATGTTTACTATCAGGCTAATCTCTTTAGTGCCCAATACCATGTTATATTACAGAGTGTTAATGTTTGTGAATGGACCAACAGAATACACTGCAAACTGGAAAGACTATAGATTTGAAGAGGCTGTAGAGGACTATTATTGAATCAATGTTGAGTTAACTGTTGCAGAGACTAGAGAGATCTGTTAGGTAATTTATCTCGCTATTTATAAATAAGTTTTTGCTTTGCCTCTGGCACATTTCTGTAGCATTTGTTGGCACCAAAAGGTCTTACAATGCTGCAGGTGTATCACAACCAAAATGAAAGATTTTGTTTTCACTTATCAGAAGCTTAAATGTAATATAACGTAATAGTTAACAAATTATATACTTGTTTTCATTTTATTATAACCCTATGGTACTTACTCCATCTCAAACAATTTTGAGAATAAACTGTGACACTTTAGCTGAGAATGTCACATAGAATAATGAGCCTCAACTACAGCAGTGTCCAGATTTTAGTTGGAGTGGAAAGATATTTAGTAAAGTTTGTCAGCATAATCTACTTGAGCACAAGAAAAAATAATGAAATCTGAGCTGAAATCTGAGGCGATGTTAGGGGCAGCAGATTAGGGGCTAATAAATTTATGTAGGTGGCGGCGATGTTGGGGGCAGCACATTAGGGGTTAATAACTGTAATGTAGGTGGCGGCAATATTGGGGGTGGCAGATTAGGGGTTATTAACATCATATAGGTTGCGGCGATGTTGGGGGCAGCATATTAGGGGTGTTTAGACATGGTTTTTATGTTAGAGTGTTAGGTTTAAACATAACTTTTTCTTTCCCCATAGACCTCAATGGGGCTGCTTTACAGATCTTTTGTTTCCGCGATCCCAGGCGTTAGGCTTTTTTTTATCCGACTCTCCCCATTGATGTCTATGGGGAAATTGTGCACAAGCATGTCAAAACACTGCTTGTATTTGGGTGAGATATGGAGCTCAATGCCACCATATCGCCGGTACAAGCCGGGTTTTACAAAATCTGTAATAGCAGCGCTATAGGGAGGTGAAATACCGCTGCTTTTGTGGCGGTCGTTAATTTCCATATAGCGCTCAAAACTCATCATCTAGCTGTTTATTCTTCAGAATATTATTTTAAAAAGGTTTTTGGTGCGTTCCAGTAAATGTTTATTATATGTGCAGGCTTAGTACTGTAGCCTGACCATACTAGTATTCAACCCACTCTCTTGTAGTTATACAGCAAACAAGAATTTTTATATTTCACTAATAATTACATGACATTGACTATAGCACATTATTTCTTTATTCATTATAAATATATATATATATTTATATATATATATATATATATATATATATATATATATATATATATATATATATAGGTCCCAGCATCTACATTCTGCTACTGAGAAAAGAAACGCCAGAGCAATGTGTGCACGCCTGCCAACCTGTGTAAAATCAAATATATAATGTTGTACAAAAAGATTGTGGCAGGTGCAAATGCAATAAATCAAAGACTGATGCCTAGTGCAATTTGCAATATTAGGCTATGTAGCTGGATGATTCCTACTACCATAACTGAGTTAATAAATAGTTGAATAACCACACATTATATATAAAAAAGCCTCTCTTAACCCTTATTTCTGTGGTAAAATTTAATTGCTCAGTGATGTCTCTGCAAGGCAGGCTTTTTTATATATAATGTGTGTTTATTTAACTACTGTATTTAACCCACTTATGGTACTAGTAGGAAATCATCCAGCTACAGGGCCACATGGTGCAAACTAGGCATCAGTCTGATTGCATTTTATTTGCACATGCCAAAATCTTTTTGTACAACATTATATATTTGATTTTGCACAGGTTGGCAGATGTGCACACATTGCTCTGGCCTTTCTTTTCTCAGTAGAAAATGGGTTAATTTAAGTTTTGCAGTTTGCACAGTGCAGTGCAAGATCCTTAATTTAGTAAGTAATATAATGCATTTAGAAGGTCAATATATTGGAGCTGAATTTGAGATATATTTATTACTTTACAACATGCTTTTATCTGCTGGTATTGGGTTAAGCACCTTTTAAACTTTATATAGCTATCCCTTGTTAGGCTAAAAGTTAGCCAAGGGCAATTTGTGTGTGCTCATTTGAGCAGGGCTGCATGCAATGTCTTTTTTAGCTTCTTGCACTCATAATAGGAAACCAGGAGTGGATTTGTGGCATCTCTTACTATGGTAAATTATTTTTCTTTTTACAACACAGCAGTGAGTAGAGAAGAGATAGTGCATCATTCTAATTGCTTAGTAACTAGCACTGTGCCACATAATTGTGTGAATAAGTATGTGAGCAGAGTGTGTGTGTGTGTCAGTGAGTAGAGTATGTGTGCTTTATTCTCCAGGTAATCAACACATTTCAGATGAGCTGGTGCTTTAGTGCAGTGTCTCTCAACCACGGTCCTCGAGTACCCCCAACAGGCCAGGTTTTCATTATAGAGGAATCGGTGCACAGATGAAGTAATCAGCTGATCAGTAACACAGTGGTTACTAACTTGCTCTCACCCATCAGCTGATTATTTCACCTGTGCACTGGTTCAGCTATAATTAAAACCTGCAGTGTTGTGGGTACTTGCGGCCCACGGTATATGTGTTTCTCCGGTGTATCTTATTTAGTGCCTCACCAGCCTCTGACCTCACCACACGTCACTGATATATACATATTAACACATAAATACGTATGTACAGTATATTAGCATATACGTATATTTACTTTGAACACACAGTTCCCATAGACCGCAATGTAAAGGCTCCCCCACTCCCGTCAACTTTAACCCCAAAATACTGCCCTAGTGCAGTTATTGTATTAAAAAATAAGGATGCTGCTATCTTTATTTTTTAATAAAATACACTAAACTGTATTTTGGGGGCATTAGGGGCACATTAATAAAATTAACCAGAGGTTTGACCTCTGGTTAATTTTATAAGTAATAATTGCTACCGCGAGATTGCGGTAGCAATAACCAACCACTTGTAATGACTGATTAATTATCATGCGCCAGCGCTTCATTTATTGTTGTAAAAGATTTTTAAATTATGTCATAATATAGCTACCTCCCACCCTTTTGGGTAAAAACTGCCTTTAGAAAATTCCACCAGGGACTATCATAGTGCTTTTAAATTTTTTTATTATCTAATAACACCTCATTTACAATACACTGGTGCTTTAGAAGGGTGGTGTTGAAATGAGGAGTGGCCCAGCCAGAGACTTTGCCCTGAGGCCCGGATATGTCTAGTGACACCCATCACGGTGCATTGGGAAATGTCATATATAGCATATATAGTGTCGGTGCATGCCATTACTGGCTCTATGAGCAAGCCTGATACTTGGATGAAGATACAAACTGCATATGTACATTTGCCCCTGAAACAATGATTCATTTTACAAGAAATATTATTGCTCAAACATGTGTATGGAAAATATGCTTCTATTGGAAACTGAAATGTATTCATATATTTATATTTTGACTGTTATGTCCCTTTAATTCTAAATAAAAGCGTAAGTAAATATCTCTCCTTTTACCCAGTAATACTGAATTCTAAATAATCTTTTGTCCAATACTCCGTAAAGAGGTCAAAAATAAATTTCTTACCGCTAGATTAGGAGTTTTCAGCGCTATAGGGAAATTAACGACCGCCACAAAAGCGGCGTTATTTTACCTCCCTATAGCGCTGCTATTACAGGTTTTGAAAAAGCAGGCTTGTGCGGGCGATATAGTGGCGTTAAGCTCCATACCGCCCGAAATACAAGCGCTGCTTTGACGTGCTCATGCACGATTTCCCCATAGATGAAGAGAGCCGGCAAAAAAGAAGCCTAACATAAAAACCACGTCTAAACACCCCTAATCTGCCGCCCCCGATATCGCTGCCACCTACATTACAGTTATTAACCCCTAATCTGCCGCCCTTAACATCGCCGCCACCTAAATAAAACTATTAACCCCTAATCTGCCGCTCCCAATATCGCTGCCACCTACATTACAGTTATTAACCCCTAATCTGCCGCCCCCAATGTTGCCACCACTATACTAAAGTTATTAACCTCTAAACATCTGGCCTCCAACATCACTAACACTAAATAAATATATTAACCCCGAAACCTAACCCTAAGCATAACCCTAACATAATTATTACCTAAATAATACCTATTTAAAACTAAATACATACTTACCTGTAAAATAAAACCTAAGGTAGCTACAATATAACTAATAGTTATATTGTAGCTATCTTAGGTTTTATTTTTATTTCACAGCTAAGTTTGTATTTATTTTAACTAGGTAGACTAGTTAGTAAATAGTTATTAACTATTTATTAACTACCTAGAGGGTCGGGGCTCTGCTCTGGAACTGTGACTACCACCCCAGGGACTTAATAAGACAACGTCCTACACCGGATGCAACAACAGCACTGAGGACTTAGGATAAAGGTGATCCAGCCACACCAGGCAGTCGACAAGGAGGCCCTGAGAACCACACTACGCCCTTACCATCTTACCCTGCCCATCCGGAGGATCCCTATGTGCCGAAAGGAGCGGCCTGCAGGGGGAGCTGAAAAATTCTGACACTAAGGAAAGTGGCGTGAATGGCCCCCATCTTACCTGCAACTTCAGCAAGGAGAACATCGTCAGAGTGGCGCACCAGAGTGGAGAGCCTGCCGCACGTCTGTGATCACCTGAGACGAGACTCCCCGGTACGAACTGAAATCAGACCGACAATTTGGCAGGGGAGAGCTGAAAAAAGAGCTGAATAAAAGGAGACCGTATCCCCACCACATACACGTGGCGCAGTCACTTCAGGTAACAGAACAAAGGGAAGTGATCCAAGAATTGCTGGAAAAGACAAAAATGCTAATGTCTCCCAGCTGACCTTGTCTATAATATAGAAAGAGGTAACTGGCTGGGAGTGTGCTTAGAGCATATTACAACATTTAAATCAAATAAAAAATACCTATTAAGAGTATAGGGAAAAGTATGCTCTTTCTACACATAAAGTTTATATTTTTCCACTTAAAACTTAACTTTTACTAGTTGTAGTTAAAAAAGGTGCCAGAAAATAGTTAAAAACACAACTCTGTAACTGTGACTTGTATAAAGTACCCTCAATGTTGCTTATTTTAGGTTGTTTATCACATATGAGGAGGAAGGGAAAAATCCATGATATTAGGTAAATGTAAGAGTCTCTATTTAGGAGCTGTGTCCTGTATTGCCCTATATTAGGGTAGATAAGCCACTTTTTTTACACTAAATATGCTATAAATCCCTTCCCCATCCTGCCCACAATATGTCCCAAATGTTACAACAAATGTTACAACAACAAATAAAAATATCAATTTAGTAGATAGTCTGAAATTGACAGAGTGATCGCCCTGTGAGGGCACTGTTCCTGGGGAGCAGCATGTAGCAGAGGTCTTCTAGCCCAATGACACCACAGCAGCAGAGAGAGAGTCAGTAACAAAATACCCCAAGTTGGGGGCCCAATTGAGCACAGGTGTTACCTACATCCCTTCCTCATCTACTAGATTTATTAACACAAGCCTGTAGCCTGTTCACATCCTTCTGCTTGCACCGGTATAAAATGATGGCAGGCTAGGAACATGTTTTAAGGCTGGGGCCCACAGGGTGTATCTGAGCAACTCTACAGCTATATAAGTGCATCAACCCCTATTGCCATCATCTACCCTATATATCTGGTGCATTTATCACTCACCACGCAGTCGCCTTATAAGCATAACCTTGCTGTGAGAATGGCGCAGAAGTTTGGCGCAAGGATCAGAAGATGAACTATCCAACTCAACCTGCTTTTCAGAACCAAGTAATGAGCGAGACCTTACCGGCTAGCCTGGCAGATATAGCTGGAGCTAGCAACAACATGATGAAACAGATAAAAACCATGCTGGCATCTCACCATGAATCCATCTGCAAATGGTTCGACAAGTCATGCACAGAATTAAGGAGAGCACACTGATTCCCTGGAGCGCATGTGGATCACGCAAACCTGATATCATACTCAGAAAGCCTGGCAGGACAAATTACAGCATTAGAGTCTAAGTTAGCGGATCTAGAGGACCGCTCTAGGCACAACAATGTGTGCCTGAGAGGCATCCCAGAGAGTGTTCTCCCCAAGGACTTACAACCCTATCTGCAGGAAGTGTTTACCACTGCCCTGGGTCCACTGCAGGACCCTGAATCCCTCATTGATAGAGCCCACAGGGTGCTCAGACTGAGAGCTCTCTCAGACAACAAGCCAAGGGATGTAGTGGTAAGACTGCATTTCTACACCTTTCGGGAGAAATTCCTGAGAGCGGTTAATTCTGGGTCCCTAAAAGCCACAAAGTTTGACAGTTTGCAGATATTTCCAGACCTCTCCCCGCCTACCTTACAACAGAGAAAGGCCTACCAAGACTTTACGAGGATCTTCATAAACAAGGAAAAAAAGTAAATATGGGGCTTTCCGGTCCGACTGTTTGTCAGCAAAGATGACATCCAACACATCATAACATCGCCGGAACAAGCCAGAAACCTTCTTTCTAAATGGGACTTACTCCCTGATAGACCCCCCCCGCAAACTCCAAAGCCCCCACCGAGGAGCTGAGGGTGGATGCCCTACCTTGGAAACAACTCCTTCCCAGGGAGAAAAACAGAAGTTCCTCGCAAGCCCCCACACCAAACACCCTACCCTCTGCCCGGAAAGTGGAATGAAATCCGAGGACGGATTCTCTTGAACTCCCTACACTTCAACCCCTGGGGTATGGTACTCTTTGACTTTTGGAGCTGGGAAGGGGACTCCTGACCTCCCTAATCTGAGGGGTCCTGATTACAAAACTTAGTATCCTTTTTGAATGATTGCTAAGTTATGTTTAAAGTTAAAACTGGTAGAATAAATAACAATGTTTTGGGTATTTGGGTACATGGGGTTGTGCACCTGTTTTCTCCCCTCAGATATACAGTTCTGAGCATGGATGGATGGATCTCCCAGTGAACGGCCTCATGGCTCTTCATTCATGCAGAACTCTAAACTTTTCCCAACATGCCTATCACCCTCTCATCCAACTAAAAAGAGAGGAGTCGCCATCATGGTCCATAGGTCGGTAGCATGTGAGATTCAGCATGTAGAGAGGGACCCGGAGGGCAGATACCTTTTGCTGGTCTGTACCCTAAACTGTGTCCAATATAGTCTGGTTTCATTATATGCCCTAAATGTAGGCCAAATTCCCTTTCTGAAAACAGTTATTCCACTGATAGACCAACTATACAGAGGCACCTTACTAATGGGGGGACCTGAATATGACATGGGACCCATCCCTAGATAATAGACCCCCTAAACATAAAACTCCACATGCAACAACTAACTGAATCTCTAATCAATTTAGATCCTTAATGTACCAGTACAACTTATATGACTCGTGGAGATGTCTGTTCCCCTCAAAGAGGGACTTCACTTTCTACTCCAACCCTCATCAATGCTATTATAGGATTGATTACCTAGTATGTCATCCCCCCTCCTGGATATACTCTCTCACCCTTCTATTCAGATATGCCCATGGTCGGACCATGACATGTTCTCCATGAACCTTGCCAACACTAATCAGAGATCCCCCTCCTCCAGCTGGAGACTGCATCCCTCTTTAATTTCTGGGCCTTCCGGAATAGATGCCTCCAAGGTTCTTTCTGATTTTCTCAACATCAACGACAACGCGATGACCAATGATCACATATTATGGGCAACCTTGAAGGCCTATATGCGGGGTCACTTCATACAGCAAAAATAGCAAACTTATGGGCAAACCTCTTTCCCAATTATACTCAGAGCTATGCTCACTAGAAAGGCACAATAGGGGTGATCCCTCGAGCTTGATGGCTGAGCAGATTACAGTCATTAGAGTTAAAATCAATTTCATTGAAGAAAGGAGGGTACAGTCGAACCTACTGGCCCTGAAACAACTGTATTATTACAAAGGTAACAGGGCAGACCGACTTCTCTCCCACAAGTTTGGAACCCGTATGCAACAAAGGTGTATTCCGTTGATCAAAACACAGAGGGGAGTGGTTTATTCCCCAAAGTAAATCGCAAGTGCATTTGCTCACTACTATGATACTCTATATAATCTGGACTCCTCCTTGGAGAACACCAAAGCTCCAACCCTGCAGATCGAACAGTTCCTTTCCTCCCTTAATCTCCCGGCCATGCCCGTGGGAGATGCCCAAAGTCTCTCTGGTCCACTGTCCATTGAGGAACTGAAACAGGCGATATCCTTGTTTCAAATAAACAAGTCCCTAGGCCCAGATGGGTTTACCGGTGTATTCTACAAAACCTTCTCCCCGCAACTGATCCCCATTCTTACCAGATTTTTTAACTCTGCCTTCAACGAGGGCTAGCTACGTATGGAATTTTTGGAGGCGTCTATCATTACCCTTCCTAAGGAGGGGATATCCTTGCTTCAAATAAACAAGTCCCTAGGCCCAGATGGGTTTACCGCTGTATTCTACAAAACCTTCTCCCCGCAACTGATCCCCATTCTTACCAGATTTTTTAACTCTGCCTTCAATGAGGGCTAGCTACGTATGGAATTTTTGGAGGCGTCTATCATTACCCTTCCTAAGGAGGGGAAAGACCACTCCCTGTGCGAAAATTACATTCCGATCTCTTTAATCAACGTGGATATAAAGCTTTATGCGAAAATGTTGACCACGAGATTAAATAAACTCCTCCCAAATCTGGTCCACCCTGACCAGGTGGGCTTTATCCCGGGCAGACAGGGCCTAGATAACACAAGGCACCTCTTGAACATCTTCACAGAGGCTGCGGATATGGGGATCCCCCTTCTCGCCCTGTCAATGGACGCCGAAATGGCCTTTCACAGGGTGAGATGGGGCTATATGTTCTCTCTTGCGGCATTCAGACTCCCGGAGGCCTTCCTTACAGCCGTGGGATCTCAATACTTTTGCCCCATGGCGAGGGTGAGGGGGCTGGACTTCTGTTTCGGAGTAGTGCATATCAGAAACGGGACGAGACAGGGCTGCCTCTTGTCCCCCCTACTGTTTGCCCTCGAAATTGAACCGCTGGTGGCAGCAATTAGGAATTTGACTCAAATCAAGGGGCTAATTATACATGACACTCCTCAGAAATTAGCTCTCTATGCTGATGATCTGACGCTCTTCATCACGGACCCAGAAGATTCTCTTCCCGCATTATTTGACCTTCTTGAATGGTTCGGAAACATTTCCTATTACAAGCTAAATCTTGGTAAAAGAGAAGTCTATCCCCTGAACCTGTCAAAATCATCATTACACTCCCTTAGGAGGAAATATAAATTCCAATGGTCGATATCTGGCCAAAAATACCTAGGGGTGTTCCTTTCTCATGACATGGAAACAGTTTTGTCTAAGAACTTCAATGCCCTTCTATCCCAACTCCAAAGGGACCGGAGTTCCAGAAGATACAATGAAATCTTCTGGTTTGGGAGAATGATAGAAGATGATGCAGCTTCCTAAATTAATGTATCATTTCAGATGCTTGCCAATAAAGGTCCCACTCTTACTGCTTAATACATTTCAATCAATTGGTACATATGGAATGAGAAGAGGCCCCACATCGCAGCTTCTTTGCTGCAACGTCCAATCCTCGCTGACATCCTGAACATAAGACTTTACTATGAAGCCACCCTTCTATCTCACATTTCAGAATGGAATTCAAAAGGGGCTGGTCCCCGCTGGTTAGAAATCGAGCAGGCGTCCTTGCCGGCTCATATGACCTTGCTGGACCTTATCTGGATCCCATCCCATTGCGCCTCGTATATTCTGATCAACAACAAAATCATCCTACACTGTAAACAAACTCAAGAAAGAGAGGATACGCAAATGAGGATCTAGAGGAAGTGGCACCACCGCTAAGAAAGAAAGATTACAAAAACTAAGTAAAGGGATCTATAACTCTTCAAACACACTCTCAGATAACGAAATAAGGGGTTTGGGAAAAGGGCTTTCTTTCAGTCCTACCAATTTTCAGAGTATTTTTGATTTGTATGTGGACCTCAATAGATTCACAAGGAAGCTTGCCCTTCAGAAATACTTTGCTGAGAAAAAACTGAAGGAGGATACTTAATACCCATACTGACAGACAACATGGAAACTATGAATTAACAACATATTGTTTATAGTGAACCAGACCAGCTAATGGAACATTTAAACAATGATTATATTCATACACCTTACAAAAATTAATCAAATTTTAACCCCAAGTGCTCAAATTTACATCATATTGAAATCTTTAAGGAACTGGCAATAGAAGAATTTGAAAAAATTCCTAAAAAGTTCAGAGGCCTATGTAATCTTAATATTAAGGAGAAAAAGTCTCTAGCGGACAAGGGGGGAGGAATTATTATGAAAAACTTATCTGATTATGTGATTGAAGCACAAAGAATTCTTGATGATATCACATATTATAGGAAACTAGTCCTAAAGCCCATTCACACAGGCCATTTTTTGCAGTACAGTGGTCCCACCCTTGCGTTCTCTCCCTCCCACTCTCTTTTGCTTTCTCTCTCTCCCCCCTCTCATTTGCGCTCTCTCTCCCCCTCTCTTTTGAGCTCTCTCTCTCCCCCCTCTCTTTTGTGCTCTCTCTCCCCCCCCCCTCTCTTTTGCACTCTCTCTCTCCCCCCCTCTTTTGCGCCCTCTCTCTCCCTCTCTCTCCCTCTCTATCTCCCCTCTCTCTCTATCTCCCCTCTCTCTCTCTCCCCCCTCTCTCTATTTTCCCCTCTGTCTCTCTCTCTCTCCCCTCTCTCTTTATCTCCCCTCTCTCTCTCTATCTCCCCCCTCTGTCTCTCTCTCTCCCCTCTCTCTCTCTCTCTCTCTCTCTCCCTCTCTCTCTCTATCTCCCCCCTCTTTCTCTCTCCTCTCTCCCCTCTCTCTCTCTCTCCCCTTTCTCTCTCCCCCCCTCTCTCTCTCTCTCCCCTCTCTCTCTCCCCTCTCTCTCTCCCCTTTCTCTCCCCTCTCTATCCCCCCTCTCTCTCTCCCTTCTCTCCCCCCCTCTCTCTCTCTTCCTCCTCTCTATCTCCCCCCTCTGTCTCTCTCTCCCCCCCTCTCTATCTCCCCCCTCTGTCTCTCTCTCCTCTCTCTCTCTCCCCCTCTCTCTCTCCCCTCTCTCTCTCCCCTCTCTCTCTATCTCCCCCCTCTCTTTCTCTCTCCTCTCTCTCTCCCCTCTATCTCCCCTCTCTCCACTCTCTCTCCCCTTTCTCTCTCCCCTCTCTCTCCCCTTTCTCTCTCCCCTCTCTCTCTCCCCTCTCTCTCTCTCTCTCTCTCTCTCTCTATCTCTCCTCTCTCTCTCTCTCTCTCTCTCTCCCCCTCTCTCTCTCTCTCTCTCTCTCTCTCTCTCTCTCTCTCTCTCTCTCTCTCTCTCTCTCTCTCTCTCTCTTTCTCTCTCCTCTCCTTTCTCTCCCTCCTCTCTCTCCCCTCTCTCTCCCCCCTCTTTCTCTCCCCCTCTTTCTCTCTCTCTCCCCTCTCTCTCTCCCCCTCTGTCTCTCTCTCTCTCCCCTCTCTCTCTATTTCCCCCCTCTCACTCTCTCTCTCTCCCCTCTCTCTCTCTCCCCCTCTCTCTCTCCCTCCCCACATCTCCCCTCTCTCTCTCTCCCCTCTCTCTCTATCTCCCCCCTCTGTCTCTCTATCTCCCCTCTCTCTCTCCCCCTCTCCCCTCTCTATCTCCCCCCTCTCTCTTTCTCTCTCCCCTCTCTCTCTCCCCCCTCTTTCTCTCTCCATCTCCCATCTCTCTCTCTCTCTCCCCTCTCTCTCTCCTGTCTCTTTCTCCCCTCTTGATCTCTCTCTCCCTCCTCTCCCCTCTTTTGAGCTGTTTGAGCTCTCTCCACGGCCTTTCACGGCCCTGCCCCCGGCCCCGCCCCCTTCACGGACCTGCACACTAGACCACGCCCCCTTCATGGGGCTTCACGCTAGGCCATGCCCCCGCACACGCTCGGCCACGCCCACATCTTCTCGCAGCAGTCGGCAGATCAGTTAGGGAATCCAAGGCCAGGTGTGTTTGTCCTCGTGCTGTCTCTACTGCGCATGACAGCTTCGGACAAACACACTTGGCCTTTTATAGTATAGGATTAGATAAGGACCACACTGATGTTTATTTTCAAACTCTATCTGGCAAAATAGATTTTGCTTATCAAGAAGGTATCATTCTCAAATCTGAGAAAGAATATCTAGTTCCCAAAACACCAAATACAGCATTTTATTACCACCTCCCGAAAATCCACAAGGATGTACACAATCCCCCTAGCAGGCCGATTATTGCTGGCATAGGCAGTCTGACAGACAATTCCTCTTCCTATGTGGATTTGTTTCTTAAAAACTATGTTCAGGGTTTAGATTCTTACATTAGAGGTTCTTCTGATTTGCTATTTAAATTACAGAATATAAAGACTGAAGATGAACACTTATGGATAACATGTGATGTTCAGGCACTTTACTCAAATATTCCACATAATTTGGGAATTAAAGGGACAGTATACACTCATTTTCATATAACTGCATGTAATAGACTCTACTATAAAGAATAAGATGCACAGATACTGATATAAAAATTCAGTATAAAACTGTTTAAAAACTTACTTAGAAGCTCTCAGTTTAGCTGTTGAAAAGGTAGCTGGAGAGCCCACTGCAAGTGGGAAATAAGACACCCCCCTCCCCCTTCTTTTGCATATGAAAAGGCCTTTTACACAAACAGAAGCAAGCTGGAGAAGGAAGCTGACGGTAATCTCATAAAACTTTGGGGCTTGGTTAGGAGTCTATTTGATACATATTCAAAGATTGACTTTTTAGAATGATCTCTTTGGTTATTAGAAGCAATTTATGTCAGTCTAATTTTCATTGCCATGTATTACTGAGAATAATTATGTCAAGTGTATAGGGGGGTGGTAGGTTAATAGAAGCCATCTTTCCCTGTTCAACTTTGAATTGGATACATTATGCTATAAATTTAAGTCACAGGTAGATTCAACTTAGTACTCCTTGTATAGATCTCTATATAAAGTGAGCTACATAGAAATTTACAACTCTGTGGGTCAATTTAACTTGGATCTATTAATTATCTGGATAGATCCTTAGCTGAGATAATTTGAGTTATAAAGAAATGTGTAACTCTGTGGGTCAATTTATTTATATGACCAACGGCATATCACAATACTGAAAGTTGTGTAAACTGCTATTTCTCGATAATAGGTCCAAAGTAGTAAACTCCAGGGGATTAGCTTAGTGTTCTGGTTAATTTTGTCCCTTAAAAGATTAGTAAATATCTAAATAGTAGGAAAAAGGAAGGATATTGACTTATTACAGCTAATTTTTAGGTTCTGAATCGTTTTAGGGCCCTTAAAACACTTACGGCTAGATTTAGAGTTTTGTCGGTAACGACCCGCGTAGCTAACGCTGGCTTTTTTCTGGCCGCACCTTTTAAATAACTCTGGTATTGAGAGTTCACAGAATGGCTGCGTTAGGCTCCAAAAAGGGAGCGTACAGGCATATTTAACGCCACTGCAACTCTCGATACCAGAGTTGCTTACGGACGCGGCCAGCCTCAAAAACGTGCTCGTGCACGATTCCCCCATAGAAAACAATGGGGCTGTTTGAGCTGAAAAAAAACCTAACACCTGCAAAAAAGCCGCGTTCAGCTCCTAACGCAGCCCCATTGTTGTCTATGGGGAAACACTTCCTACGTCTGCACCTAACACCCTAACATGTACCCCGAGTCTAAACACCCCTAACCTTACACTTATTAACCCCTATTCTGCCACCCCCGCTATCGCTGACCCCTGCATATTATTTTTAACCCCTAATCTGCCGCTTCGTAAACCGCTGCTACTTACATTATCCCTATGTACCCCTAATCTGCTGCCCCTAACACCGCCGACCCCTATATTATATTTCTTAACCCCTAATCTGCCCCCCAAAACGTTGCCTCCACCTGCCTACACTTATTAACCCCTAATCTGCCGAGCGGACCGCACCGCTATTATAATAAAGTTATTAACCCCTAATCCGCCTCACTAACCCTATAATAAATAGTATTAACCCCTAATCTGCCCTCCCTAACATCGCCCACACCTAACTTCAAACATTAACCCCTAATCTGCCGACTGGAGCTCACCGCTATTCTAATAAATGTATTAACCCCTAAAGCTAAGTCTAAGCCTAACACTAACACCCCCCTAAGTTAAATATAATTTAAATCTAACGAAATTAATTAACTCTTATTAAATAAATTATTCCTATTTAAAGCTAAATACTTACCTGTAAAATAAACCCTAATATAGCTACAATATAAATTATATTTATATTATAGCTATTTTAGGATTTATATTTATTTTACAGGTAACTTTGTATTTATTTTAACCAGGTACAATAGCTAAAATAGTTAAAATAATTACAAAATTACCTGTAAAATAAATCCTAACCTAAGTTACAATTAAACCTAACACTACACTATCAATAAATTAATTAAATAAAATACCTACAATTACCTACAATTAAACCTAACACTGCACTATCAATACATTAATTAAATACAATATCTACAAATAAATACAATAAATAAACTAACTAAAGTACAAAAAATAAAAAAGAACTAATTTACAAATAATAAAAAAATATTTACAAACATCAGAAAAATATTACAACAATTTTAAACTAATTACACCTACTCTAAGCCCCCTAATAAAATAACAAAGACCCCCAAAATAAAAAAATGCCCTACCCTATTCTAAATTACTAAAGTTCAAAGCTCTTTTACCTTACCAGCCCTGAACAGGGCCCTTTGCGGGGCATGCCCCAAAGAATTCAGCTCTTTTGCCTGTAAAAAAACATATACAATACCCCCCCCCCAACATTACAACCCACCACCCACATACCCCTAATCTAACCCAACCCCCCCTTAAATAAACCTAACACTAAGCCCCTGAAGATCTTCCTACCTTATCTTCACCATACCAGGTTCACCGATCGATCCAGAAGAGCTCCTCCGATGTCCTGATCCAAGCCCAAGCGGGGGGCTGAAGATGTCCATGATCCGGCTGAAGTCATCATCCAAGCGGGAGCAGAAGAGGTCCATGATCCGGCTGAAGTCATCATCCAAGCGGGAGCTGAAGAGGTCCATGATCCGGCTGAAGTCTTCTATCAACGGCATCTTCAATCTTCTTTCTTCCGGATCCATCTTGCAGACCTCCGACGTGGAACATCCTGCTGGGCCGACGGACTACCGACGAATGAAGGCTCCTTTAAGGGACGTCATCCAAGATGGCGTCCCTCGAATTCCGATTGGCTGATAGGATTCTATCAGCCAATCGGAATTAAGGTAGGAAAATTCTGATTGGCTGATGGTATCAGCCAATCAGAATCAAGTTCAATCCAATTGGCTGATCCGATCAGCCAATCAGATTGAGCTTGCATTCTTTTGGCTGTTCCGATCAGCCAATAGAATGCGAGCTCAATCTGACTGGCTGATCGGATCGGCCAATCGGATTGAACTTGATTCTGATTGGCTGATTCCATCAGCCAATCAGAATTTTCCTACCTTAATTCCGATTGGCTGATAGAATCCTATCAGCCAATCGGAATTCGAGGGACGCCATCTTGGATGACGTCCCTTAAAGGAGCCTTCATTCGTCGGTAGTCCGTCGGGCCAGCAGGATGTTCCGCGTCGGAGGTCTGCAAGATGGATCCGGAAGAAAGAAGATTGAAGATGCCGTTGATAGAAGACTTCAGCCGGATCATGGACCTCTTCAGCTCCCGCTTGGATGATGACTTCAGCCGGATCATGGACCTCTTCAGCTCCCGCTTGGATGATGACTTCAGCCGGATCATGGACATCTTCAGCCCCCCGCTTGGGCTTGGATCAGGACATCGGAGGAGCTCTTCTGGATCGATCGGTGAACCTGGTATGGTGAAGATAAGGTAGGAAGATCTTCAGGGGCTTAGTGTTAGGTTTATTTAAGGGGGGTTTGGGTTAGATTAGGGGTATGTGGGTGGTGGGTTGTAATGTTGGGGGGGGGTATTGTATGTGTTTTTTTTACAGGCAAAAGAGCTGAATTCTTTGGGGCATGCACCGCAAAGGGCCCTGTTCAGGGCTGGTAAGGTAAAAGAGCTTTGAACTTTAGTAATTTAAAATAGGGTAGGGCATTTTTTTATTTTGGGGGTCTTTGTTATTTTATTAGGGGGCTTAGAGTAGGTGTAATTAGTTTAAAATTGTTGTAATATTTTTCTGATGTTTGTAAATATTTTTTTATTTTTTGTAACTTAGTTCTTTTTTATTTTTTGTACTTTAGTTAGTTTATTTCATTGTATTTATTTGTAGATATTGTATTTAATTAATTTATTGATAGTGTAGTGTTAGGTTTAATTGTAGGTAATTGTAGGTATTTTATTTAATTAATTTATTGATAGTGTAGTGTTAGGTTTAATTGTAACTTAGGTTAGGATTTATTTTACAGGTAATTTTGTAATTATTTTAACTATTTTAGCTATTGTACCTGGTTAAAATAAATACAAAGTTACCTGTAAAATAAATATAAATCCTAAAATAGCTATAATATAAATATAATTTATATTGTAGCTATATTAGGGTTTATTTTACAGGTAAGTATTTAGCTTTAAATAGGAATAATTTATTTAATAAGAGTTAATTAATTTCGTTAGATTTAAATTATATTTAACTTAGGGGGGTGTTAGTGTTAGGCTTAGACTTAGCTTTAGGGGTTAATACATTTATTAGAATAGCGGTGAGCTCCAGTCGGCAGATTAGGGGTTAATGTTTGAAGTTAGGTGTCGGCGATGTTAGGGAGGGCAGATTAGGGGTTAATACTATTTATTATAGGGTTAGTGAGGCGGATTAGGGGTTAATAACTTTATTATAATAGCGGTGCGGTCCGCTCGGCAGATTAGGGGTTAATAAGTGTAGGCAGGTGGAGGCGACGTTGTGGGGGGCATATTTGGGGTTAATAAATATAATATAGGGGTCGGCGGTGTTAGGGGCAGCAGATTAGGGGTACAGAAGGATAACGTAAGTAGCGGCGCTTTGCGGTCGGCAGATTAGGGGTTAATTATTGTAGGTAGCTGGCGGCGACGTTGTGGGGGGTAGGTTAGGGGTTAATAAATATAATACAGGGGTCGGCGGTGTTAGGGGCAGCAGATTAGGGGTAAATAAGGATAACGTAGGTGGCGGTCAGCGGATTAGGGGTTAAAAAAATTGAATCGAGTGGCGGCGATGTGGGGGGACCTCGGTTTAGGGGTACATAGGTAGTTTATGGGTGTTAGTGTACTTTAGAGCACAGTAGTTAAGAGCTTTATAAACCGGCGTTAGCCCAGAAAGCTCTTAACTACTGACTTTTTTCTGCGGCTGGAGTTTTGTCGTTAGATTTCTAACGCTCACTTCAGACACGACTCTAAATACCGGAGTTAGAAAGATCCCATTGAAAAGATAGGATACGCAATTGACGTAAGGGGATCTGCGGTATGGAAAAGTTGCGGCTGAAAAGTGAGCGTTAGACCCTTTCCTGACTGACTCCAAATACCGGCGGTAGCCTAAAACTAGCGTTAGGAGCCTCTAACACTGGTTTTCACGGCTACCGCCAAACTCTAAATCTAGGCCTTAATTTGCACTACACTTTTTGGTGTGGGGTGGTTTTCCCTTTTTTTTTTTTCTCCTTCTTTGGGTGCTCATGGTTAAATAACCTTTAAATTTAGATTTGTTAGTGGATTGTCACTTATTAAATTTAACTCGATTTATTAGGCAGCTGATATTTTGAAGCTGCCTCGCAAGTATAAGCGTATGGATAAATTTATATCTCAGGTGAAAACACATTCACCCATAATGCCGGCTAAAGCTAAGTATAGAAAAGCTAAAAATGTTGATATTAGTATTGAGTCTTCCTCAGAAATCCAGCCTCAGATCATAGATTCCTCCCTTCTTATGTCACAGCTCTCTGCTTTTTTCACCCCTCAATTGGACGCAATAAAGAAAGAGCTGGGTTCTATCACTTCGGAACTGTCATCACTCTCTAATAAAATTAGGCAATTTGCAATACGGGGGACAGAAGCAGAGAGCAGAATTTCAGAATTGGAGGACCAGGTTAGCACTCAGAATAACGTAATTCACAAACAGGGAAAGTATATTCAGTCGATAAACATCAGACTTGAAGACCTTGAGGATAGGTCTCGACGTAACAATGTACATATTGTAGGCCTTCCAGAAAATATGAATTATTCAGATTTAATTAAATTCAGCTCACTAACAATACCACAAGCACTAGGTATACCAGAGGAAAATCTTCCATTAAAAATAGAGAGAGCACATAGGGTGGGCAATATAAGATCTAAACCGGAGGATATGGGGCAGAACAGAACCCTTATATTTAGAGTTCTGAACTACCTAGACAAGATAGAACTGTTCAAATATTACAGGAAATGTGGAACATTAATGATAAATCATCATAAACTACTGATGTTCAAAGATTTCTCTAGCGAAACCCGAATTTAAAGGAAAAATATGTCTCCCTATTTTTCTCAGCTCATTGAAAGAGGCTGTAAGGTTAGAATTATACCCAGCCAAACTCTAGGTGGATGTGAAGGGAAAAGTTATCATATTAAATAATCCCCAAGAAGCATAGGAATTTCTGGCAGTTATCTAAATCATCCTTTTTAAAGAATCAAGGCTCATCTTTAAGGAAAATAAGGTTAACAAAATTGGTATACTGTTTATGTCTATATATTTGAATAACCAAAGGATATTTAACATAGGATACTCGCTTGGTAGGGGTATATTAGGAGGTTAGTTTTTTTTTTTTTTTGTGTTTTTTTGTCGCTCCATCCTGCTATGTGTGACTTAAGTATACAGAGTATTTTTAAACGGGTACACAGTTGAATATATTGTCATGGAATGTCGGGGGAATCTCTTCCCCCATAAAACGCAAGCAAATAATAGCACAGCTGGATAGACACGCCCCAGACATTGCCATGATTCAGTAAACGCACCTTAAGGAGAGTGAATCAAGCAAGTTAAAGACCCGATGGGTTGGGGAAGTATTGGCCACACCTTCCACTAAAAGGAGCTATGGTGTTGCAATTTTAATACATAAAAAATAGAATATTAAGTATTAAAAGTGGAGCGTGATTCAAACAGTAGGTATATATTCGCTCAATTAATAATTGGTGGTACACAATATATGATAGGTAATATATATGGGCCAAATGCATTTTCTCCACAGTTTTGGGACACAATTAAAAGTAAGTTATACTCAACTGCTAGTGAAAAACTAATTCTTGCTGGTGATTTCAATATGACATTATGTCCTATGCTAGACAGATCCTCAACTAAAGAGGAGGTTAAGAATGAAAAAAATTGCCCAGTATTTTAAAAAAAATTGTACGGCCTTAAAACTTAATGATATCTGGAGAATTAAAAACCCGGAAAACTATGAATATACTTGTCTGTCCAAGACCTATCGTTCATTTTCTAGATTCGATTATATTCTTGTTTCAGAGCAGCTCATTCTATTAGATTCAGAACCCAAAATTCCTGATATATTGATCTCGGATCATGCTATAATTTCCATCAAATTTCAAATGTCAAAAGTTGAAAATTGCGTAAATAATTTTTTCCCGTTCCCACGTTTTATGTTAGAGAATACTAAATTTAATACTTGGCTGTGTGGTCAATGGAAAGATTTCCATCATAATAACAGAGGATATTATGATAAAATTGAAATATATTGGGAAACGGCAAAAGCGGTTCTGAGGGCAAAAATAAAAGCATATATGTGTAACTGGAAAAGAAAACGGCAAGCTAGGGAACTTCAATTATCTAATCAGCTTAGAAATGCATTATTACGATATAGATCGGAGAACTCTAAGCTTAATTGGGATAAATATTGCCATGCTAGAACTGTAAGGGAGTTATTTTTAAAGCAAAAGTGTTCAGAAGAAGATAAGAAAGTCAACAATCGATATAAGGGGTATATTGGTTGTTCAGCTAAATATTTAGCAAAAATAACTAAGAATAGGAAAAGTAAAAACTATATAACAGCAATTAAGGAAGGGGGCCATAGATATACTGATAATGAGAATATTAGGGAGGCATTTTTTAAATTTTATCAAAATTTGTATAAAAAAGTCGATGAAGATCTATCTAATAGAACAAACTTTTGGTCTAAAATTTCCCCCCTAAGGTTTCAGAAAATGATCTTGAAATGATTAATAAACCAATCTTAGTAGATGAGATATGTGAGGCTATCAGTAATTCTAAACTGAAAAAGGCGGCGGGCCCAGATTGTCTCCCTGCAGAGTTTTATAAAATTTTAGTAGAAGACATTAAGTATACACTTATTAAACTTTTTCAATCGTATTATATTACTAATATGCCAATATCAAATTATTTTTCTGCAGGCCGATCTCTGTTTTAAACGCTGATTATAAAACTCTCACGTCTATCTTAGCGAACAGGTTAAACAAATTTCTGTATAAAATAATACATCCTGATCAAGCCGGCTTTATACAGGGAAGGAATATGTTTTCAAATTTGCGTAAAGTGGAAGTCATTTTGGAATACATGTCCTGAAAAACCCAATAGAAAGAAGGAGTTCAACACAGATCTTGCCTTGCTGTCGTTAGACGCAGAGAAAGCTTTTGATTGCATCTCTTGGAATCACTTGTTAGATTCACTATCCCAGTTTGGATTCACTGGCTGTTTTCTAGGTTATATTCGGAAAATATATACAAATCCCTATTCTTATCTATTGATTAATGGTAACCATTTAGCTAGAATCTTACTAGGTCGTGGGACTCATCAAGGATGTTCCCTCTTCCCGCTATTGTTCAATATATCTATAGAATATCTCGCTATATGGCTTTGGTCTGAGTTGACAGGGCTGAAATTTGGTACTGAGAAGATTAAAATATTACTGTATGAGGATGATCTACTGGTTTTCTTGGATAATTCAAAAAAAATCTATACCGTTATTATTAGATATGCTCACTATTTTTAGTTCAATTTCAGGATATAAAATTAATCTTGGAAAAAGCTAATTGATGTGGATTATGAAGAAATCAGATAGTTATATACATCATCCTTTTAAAACAACAGATTATATAAAATATCTGGGGATACAACTTCATAAAAATATGAAATTCTGGTATGAGATAAATTTTCCTCAGGTTTTTAGTAAATCCATTTCAGATCTTAAAAACTGGATGGATCTTCCCATTTCTTTATCAGCTAGAATCATCTTCATTAAAACAATTATATTCCCACAAATTTTGTATCTATTGCAGAATTTACCACTTTTTATCCTTAAACAACAAATATAGGCCTAGATTTAGAGTTTGGCGTTAGCCGTGAAAACCAGCGTTAGAGGCTCCTAACGCTGGTTTTAGGCTACCTCCGGTATTTGGAGTCACTCAAAAAAGGGTCTAACGCTCACTTTTCAGCCGCGACTTTTCCATACCGCAGATCCCTTTACGTAAATTGCGTATCCTATCTTTTCAATGGGATTTTTCTAACTCCGGTATTTAGAGTCGTGTCTGAAGTGAGCGTTAGACATCTAACGACAAAACTCCAGCCGCAGGAAAAAAGTCAGTAGTTAAGAGCTTTCTGGGCTAACGCCGGTTTATAAAGCTCTTAACTACTGTGCTCTAAAGTACACTAACACCCATAAACTACCTATGTACCCCTAAACTGAGGCCCCCCCACATCGCCGCCACTCTATTAAATTTTTTAACCCCTAATCTGCCGACCGCCACCTACGTTATACTTATGTAACCCTAATCTGCTGCCCCTAACACCGCCGACCCCTATATTATATTTATTAACCCCTAACCTGCCCCCCACAACGTCGCCGCCAGCTACCTACAATAATTAACCCCTAATCTGCCGACCGCAAAGCGCCGCCACCTACGTTATACTTATGTACCCCTAATCTGCTGCCCCTAACACCGCCGACCCCTATATTATATTTATTAACCCCTAATCTGCCCCCCTCAACGTCGCCTCCACCTGCCTACACTTATTAACCCCTAATCTGCCGAGCGGACCGCACCGCTATTATTATAAAGTTATTAACCCCTAATCCGCCTCACTAACCCTATAATAAATAGTATTAACCCCTAATCTGCCCTCCCTAACATCGCCGACACCTAACTTCAATTATTAACCCATAATCTGCCGACTGGAGCTCACCGCTATTCTAATAAATGTATTAACCCCTAAAGCTAAGTCTAACCCTAACTCTAACACCCCCCTAAATTAAATATAATTTACATCTAACGAAATTAATTATCTCTTATTAAATAAATTATTCCTATATAAAGCTAAATACTTACCTGTAAAATAAATCCTAACATAGCTACAATATAAATTATAATTATATTATAGCTATTTTAGGATTAATATTTATTTTACAGGTAACTTTGTAATTATTTTAACCAGGTACAATAGCTATTAAATAGTTAAGAACTATTTAATAGCTAAAATAGTTAAAATAATTACAAAATTACCTGTAAAATAAATCCTAACCTAAGTTACAATTAAACCTAACACTACACTATCAATAAATTAATTAAATAAAATACCTATAATTATCTACAATTAAACTTAACACTACACTATCAATAAATAAATTAAATACAATACCTACAAATAACTACAATGAAATAAACTATCTAAAGTACAAAAAATAAAAAAGAACTAAGTTACAAAAAATAAAAAAATATTTACAAACATAAGAAAAATATTACAACAATTTTAAACTAATTACACCTACTCTAAGCCCCCTAATAAAATAACAAAGCCCCCCAAAATAAAAAAATGCCCTACCCTATTCTAAATTCTAAATCCTGAAGACCTCTGACGCGGAACATCCATCCTGGCCGACGACTGAACGACGAATGACGGTTCCTTTAAATGACGTCATCCAAGATGGCGTCCCTCGAATTCCGATTGGCTGATAGGATTCTATCAGCCAATCGGAATTAAGGTAGGAATATTCTGATTGGCTGATGGAATCAGCCAATCAGAATCAAGTTCAATCAATTTAAAGGAACCGTCATTCGTCGTTCAGTCGTCGGCCAGGATGGATGTTCCGCGTCGGAGGTCTTCAGGATCCTGCCGCTCCGCTCCGGATGGATGACCATAGAAGATCCCGCTTGGATGAAGACTTCAATCGGATGGAAGACCTCTTCTGCCCCGCTTGGATGAAGACTTCAGCCGGATCATGGACCTGTTCAGCCCCCTGCTTGGGCTTGGATCAGGACATCGGAGGAGCTCTTCTGGATCGATCGGTGAACCTGGTATGGTGAAGATAAGGTAGGAAGATCTTAAGGGGCTTAGTGTTAGGTTTATTTAAGGGGGTTTGGGTTAGATTAGGGGTATGTGGGTGGTGGGTTGTAATGTTGGGGGGGGGGTATTGTATGTTTTTTTTTACAGGCAAAAGAGCTGAACTTCTTGGGGCATGCCCCGCAAAGGGCCCTGTTCAGGGCTGGTAAGGTAAAAGAGCTTTGAACTTTAGTAATTTAGAATAGGGTAGGGCATTTTTTTATTTTGGGGGGCTTTGTTATTTTATTAGGGGGCTTAGAGTAGGTGTAATTAGTTTAAAATTGTTGTAATATTTTTCTTATGTTTGTAAATATTTTTTTATTTTTTGTAACTTAGTTCTTTTTTATTTTTTGTACTTTAGATAGTTTATTTAATTGTAGTTATTTGTAGCTATTGTATTTAATTTATTTATTGATAGTGTAGTGTTAGGTTTAATTGTAGATAATTATAGGTATTTTATTTAATTAATTTATTGATAGTGTAGTGTTAGGTTTAATTGTAACTTAGGTTAGGATTTATTTTACAGGTAATTTTGTAATTATTTTAACTATTTTAGCTATTAAATAGTTCTTAACTATTTAATAGCTATTGTACCTGGTTAAAATAATTACAAAGTTACCTGTAAAATAAATATTAATCCTAAAATAGCTATAATATAATTATAATTTATATTGTAGCTATGTTAGGATTTATTTTACAGGTAAGTATTTAGCTTTAAATAGGAATAATTTATTTAATGAGAGATAATTAATTTCGTTAGATGTAAATTATATTTAACTTAGGGGGGTGTTAGTGTTAGGGTTAGACTTAGCTTTAGGGGTTAATACATTTATTAGAATAGCGGTGAGCTCCAGTCGGCAGATTAGGGGTTAATAATTGACGTTAGGTGTCGGCGATGTTAGGGAGGGCAGATTAGGGGTTAATACTATTTATTATAGGGTTAGTGAGGCGGATTAGGGGTTAATAACTTTATTATAATAGCGGTGCGGTCCGGTCGGCAGATTAGGGGTTAATAAGTGTAGGCAGGTGGAGGCGACGTTGTGGGGGGCAGATTAGGGGTTAATAAATATAATATAGGGGTCGGCGGTGTTAGGGGCAGCAGATTAGGGGTACATAGGGATAATGTAAGTAGCGGCGGTTTACGGAGCGGCAGATTAGGGGTTAATAATAATATGCAGGTGTCAGCGATAGCGGGGGCGGCAGAATAGGGGTTAATAAGTGTAAGGTTAGGGGTGTTTAGACTCGGGGTACATGTTAGAGTGTTAGGTGCAGACGTAGGAAGTGTTTCCGCATAGCAAACAATGGGGCTGCGTTAGGAGCTGAACGCTGCTTTTTTGCAGGTGTTAGGTTTTTTTTCAGCTCAAACAGCCCCATTGTTTTCTATGGGGGAATCGTGCACGAGCACGTTTTTGAGGCTGGCCGCTTGCGTAAGCAACTCTGGTATTGAGAGTTGAAGCTGCGTTAAATATGCTCTACGCTCCTTTTTTGGAGCCTAACGCAGCCTTTATGTGGACTCTCAATACCAGAGTTATTTTTATGGTGCGGCCAGAAAAAAGCCGGCGTTAGCTTTTCGGGTCGTTACCGACAAAACTCTAAATCTAGCCGAAATAAATTTAATTCAATTTGTTCACAATTTTTATGGAAAAAGCAAAAAGCCTGCATATCAATAGCAAAACTTACTCAAAAAAAAGAAAATGCTGGGCTGGCGTTTCAAGATATTAAACTGTACAATTTTGTAACGTTAGCCAGGACCGCTTTGGACTGGCTAATGAATCTTAACAAATTTACCTCTATTGAACTTGAAACAGAAATAATCTCACCATTCTCCCTTAAAGTGCCAGTAAACCTAAAAAATTATTTTATATAATTCTGCACATAGTGCAGAATTATATAACATTATATTAGTGCTAGTTTTTTATTACAAATATATCCGGTATTTTTTATAAAAAGAAGAGGGTTTTCCAGACAGAGCAGGAGCGAGTTGCATTGAATGTAATGGCGCAGTCGGGCCGGGCTGTGACTAAACAGCTGGCCCGATGTGCTCTGATGGAAAACCAGACCCGCTCAGTAGAGCACAGAGGGCGGGTCTGGAAAACCCTCTTCTTTTTATAAAAAATACCGGATATATTTGTAATAAAAAACTAGCACTAATATAATGTTATATAATTCTGCACTATGTGCAGAATTATATAACATTATTTTTTAGGTTTACTGGCCCTTTAAGGCGATTCTGCATTGCTCAATAGGGAATCTCCCTAGTATTCTACCAAACTTAATAACCTTTAAGAATGTTATCATTGCATGGCAGAAGATTTGTTCTACTCTAGGAATTGATTTTAAGTGCTCTCCCTTTCTTCCAATATGTGGGAACCCAGAATTCATACCAGGAATCCAACAAGCAGTTTTTAAATCTTGGTTTCAAAAGGGGCTGATATATCTGCATCGATTGCTTTCTCCTACAGGACATTTACTATCTTTTAATAATCTTATTAACATATTCAAAATATCTAGGAATGATCTGTTTGCATATTTTCAGATGCGTCATTTTATTAATTCTATAAGTTGGAAAATCTAGCTACTGTGACGATGGTCCGAGATTAATTTATCTATTAGGAAATTTTCTGTAGGCAAATGCTCTATATTGTTATTGTATGATATTTTGCTCTCTAAACAGGGCCAGATATATTTAAAGGGACAGTCTACACCAGAATTTTTATTGTTTTAAAAGATAGATAATCCCTTTATTACCCATTTCCCAGTTTTTCATAACTAACACATTTATAATAATATACTTTTAACCTCTGTGATTATCGTGTATCTAAGCCTCTGAAAACTGCCCCTTTTTTCAGTTCTTTTGACAGACTTGCAGTCTAGCCAATCAATGCCTGCTCCCAGATAACTTCTCGTGCACGAGCACAGTGTTATCTATATGAAATACGTGAACTAACACCCTCTAGTGGTGAAAAACTGTTAAAATGCAATCTGAAAGAGGTGGGCTTCAAGGTCTAAGAAATTAGCATATGAACCTCCTAGGTTAAGCTTTCAACTAAGAATACCAAGAGAACAAAGCAAAATTGGTGATAAAAGTAAATTGGAAAATTGTTTAAAATTACATGCTCTATCTGAATCATGAAAGTTTATTTTGGCCTAGACTGTCCCTTTAAATAAAATTCAAGCTTTCTGGGCTTTGTATTTTCCAGCAATAGCAATAGCAATTAATATTAGATGCAGTTTTATGTTAATACAAAAGCTTATAATTCCGATTGGGTGGAAAGAATCACATGTCAAATTGATTCACAATGTTTATTTCTCTCCCTCAAAATTGGCAAAATTCTTCCCAAATAGTGATTTCTACTGTTCTAAATGCAATCTAGATAAAGCAGATATTCTACATGTATTTTGGAAATGCCCAAAAATATCACAATTATGGTCCAAATTAAGTTTTTGTAATAACAAACTTTTCTCGGATCATTTTAAGATTAATGGCAGATTTGTCTTTTTTTTGTCAAACTCGGTAGTTAGTAAACCAAACTATTATCATAGTTATTGTACAATGATTATGATAATGTGATACATGATATTGAAGAAATGGAAGGATACTTCTCCACCTAGTTTTTCTAGTTTTATAAGCACCCTCGTACAACATATTTCGTTTGAGATTCAGAATATTAATTTATTTAATGATAATAAAATCCAGGAATTTCTTGATAAATGGTTGCCATTGATCAAAGTTCAAACATTGGCGATTCAAAAACAGTTATTATCCCCTTTATTTAATACCAAACCATTTTTGTCGGCTGTTAAAGCTGGGTTGTTTTTTTTCTGGATGCCAGTTTCATCTGTAGTATAGCAATCTGAAGACAATGTTAAAGCGAGTGAATACATAGAGGGATGAAGTGATACATTTATCTATTTTTTTTATATATATTTTTTTGTTTTGTGTGTTTGGGCTAAAAGGAAAATTTACTCGGTTCACAGGCATGACAGTTTCATAATATATAGAGACAATATATACAGGAATGGGCCTATATTGGTTATGGAACTTTGAAAATTAGGGTATTCTATGCGATTTGAGATCATTTCGTTGAAGATATGTGGTGTTCATCTAGTTTTCTGTGGTCTATTTATTCAATTATTGTTCATGTATTAACACATCTTAAGTTGTCATTTGCTATATGGACATGAAATGTTTGTAACTCTCTCTCTCTTATGTTTTGTGAACTGGCTTAATAAAAGAATTAAAACAAAAAAACAAAAAAAAGGAGTCTGAAAATCAGAGCAATGTTATTTTAAAATATGCAAAACTAAACATTTTTTTTAAAAACAACAACTTTATGGGCTATATAAATAGATCATCTACAAAACATTTATGCAAAGAAAAAATGAGTGTATAATGTCCCTTTAAGGCCATATCAGAGTATCTTGAAAGGAATTGGTATTTACCGTATTTACAAAAACAGCTAATTTTGCAGCTAATAGCTTTTATTCTTGAGCATAATTATTTTTTGTTTAGGGACCAATTTTATTTGCAGACAAAAGGGACGGCCATGGGGACCAGATTTGCCCCAAGTTTTGCGAATCTCTATATGGGGATTTTTAAGGACAAATACATCTATGAAACTCGGTTTGGGGCAAGTCTGGTCTTCTATGGTCGATATATAGACAATCTGATCCTTATATGAAAGGGGGGACTTAAGGAGGCTAATGAGTTCATAGAACACTTGAATGCTAATGATATGGGTCTTTCATTCATGAGCTGTATACAATCACAGTCTATTGTTTTCCTTGAACTGATGTTATCGTTTACCAATACTGGTATCATTAAGTCACAAACAGACTTTAAAACAGAGGATTGCAATAGCTTTTTGAATTTTAATAGCAACCACTATTTACCATGGAAAACAAACGTAACCTATGGACAATTTAAACGTATTAGAAGAAATTGCAGTGAGTTAACAACTTATGATGTACAGAGTCAGATTCTAAAAGCTAGATTTAAAGAGAAGGGATACCCTGAACAAATCATTGAGGATGGTTATGTGAGGGCCAGACTTAATGAAAGAGCCCTAGCACCTAGAAAATCTAAGGAAGCCACCGAACAGGGAGATGACCACATAAAGTCTAATAGTATGATGTTCTGATCACTCAGTATAACAGCAACCATAGAGCTATTAAGGAAGCTCTAAATAAATACTGGACTATCCTTAAAAAGGACCCAATTTTGAATAAAATGATTGAAGACAGACCTAGGGCAATTTTTAAACAAGCTCCTACACTCAAAAACCATCTAGCCCCTAGTCAGATAGTTAAACATGCCCTCAACCTTATGACATAATGAAAAAGAAAAAACATCTAGGAGGCAAGGTGGCAACATTTGTTGGGTCTGTTAGATGTAAAGTGAAAAATTATAAGATGTGTAAATATATCACACACAGGAAAACTACATTTAAATCAGACTCTACAGATTGTGTCCATATGATTAAAAGTTGAATTACTTGTGCATCCATATACAAGATATATTTATAAATGTGGGGTGAAGTACGTGGGACGTACTTGAAGGCGGCTGAGCCACAGATGGTATGAGCATTTCAGAAATATGAAGGCTAACTTTCTATATCAAAGTGTGTCCCAACATTGCAATATCCAACATGGTGGTGATCTCAATTGCTTTAGCATCACTCCCATTGAACACATTTTACCTTCCCATAGATATAATAGATTCACGAGGCTACGCCAGAGAGAGACCTTCTGGATTTATAAGCTTCATACACTCCTCCTTCATCCTTATGGTCTAAATTTAAATATAGATTTAGCTGCTTTCTAATCACCACAATATTATCATAGGTTTCACCACAACATATTAGTTATATTATTTACACAATTAATGTTGCTTTTCATTTTTCACATCTTTATTGAGCATAGATTCACATTGAAAAAAAGTTGTAGGAGTACCAATACACAATTGTAGATAAATTATACTCTTAATGTCCTTATTGAGATATTCGTGTTTTGTTTATATGATATATAGTGATGTCGCGAACCTAAAATTTTGCGTTCGCGAATGGCAGACGCAAACTTCCGCAACTGTTCGCGAACTGGCGAACCGGGCGAACCGCCATAGACTTCAATAGGCAGGCGAATTTTAAAACCCACAGGGACTCTTTCTGGCCACAATAGTGATGGAAAAGTTGTTTCAAGTGTACTAACACCTGGACTGTGGCATGCCGGAGGGGGATCCATGGCAAAACTCCCATGGAAAATTACATAGTTGATGCAGAGTCTGGTTTTAATACATAAAGGGCATAAATCACCTAACATTCCTAAATTGTTTGGAATAACGTGCTTTAAAACATCAGGTATGTACACTACTGTTACACCAGATATGAGTTGCACTGGGGTGACACTGTGCCCTGGCAGGCAGGCACTGAACCGCACACGTGTGAAGGAAACTGACTGCTATTATTTAACACAGTCAAAAAAGTGTTGTTGTTTTTTTAAATATACACTACTGTTACACCAGATATGAGTTGCACTGGGGTGACACTGTGCCCTGGCAGGCAGGCACTGAAACGCACACGTGTGAAGGAAACTGACTGCTATTATTTAACACAGTCAAAAAAGTGTTGTTGTTTTTTTAAATCTACACTACTGTTACACCAGATATGAGTGGTGGCACTGGGGTGACACTGTGCCCTGGCAGGCAGGCACTTAAACGCACACATGTGAAGGAAACTGACTGCTATTATTTAACACAGTAAAAAAAGTGTTGTTGTTTTTTTAAATATACACTACTGTTACACCAGATATGAGTTGCACTGGGGTGACACTGTGCCCTGGCAGGCAGGCACTTAAACGCACACGTGTGAAGGAAATTGACTGCTATTATTTAACACAGTCAAAAAAATGTTGTTGTTTTTTAAATCTACACTACTGTTACACCAGATATGAGTTGCACTGGGGTGACACTGTGCCCTGGCAGGCAGGCACTGAAACGCACACGTGTGAAGGAAACTGACTGCTATTATTTAACACAGTCAAAAAAGTGTTGTTTTTTTTAGATCTACACTACTGTTACACCAGATATGAGTGGTGGCACTGGGCAAGTGGGCACATTATACGCTGTGAACCTGACACACACGCTGGCAGGCAGGCAACTGCAATTAGATTACACAGGAAAAAAAAAAAAAGCAGACTGATGTTCTAGCCCTAAAAAGGGCTTTTTGGGGTGCTGTCCTTACAGTAGAGATCAGATGAGTCCTTCAGGACTGTAGTGGACACTGAATACACTAGCCTAGCTATCGATTTCCCTATTAAATCAGCAGCAGCTACACTGTCCCTCCTCTCACTAAGAATGCAGCTTCCAAATGAATCTAAAATGGATGCTGTCCAGGAGGTAGGAGGGTCTGGGAGGGAGGGTCTGCTGCTGATTGGCTGGAATGTGTCTTCTGACTGTGAGGTATAGGGTCAAAGTATTACTCAATGATGATGAATAGGGGGCGGATCGAACATTGCATATGTTCGCCCGCTGCGGCGAACGCGATCAAGCTATGTTCGCTGGGAACTATTCGCCGGCGAACTATTCGCGACATTACTAATGATATATTAGGGAATCCTATTTTTGGTCACTCTATATACTATATCTGTATATGGTTCAATTTTATCACATAAGTACATCAATTGTCTTTTCACACTATGGGGCCTATTTATCAAGCTCCTTCAGACTCGCCAGAAACACCAGTTATGAAGCAGCGGTCTAAAGACTGCTGCTCCATAACCTGTCCGCCTGCTCTGAGGAGGTGGACAGACATCACGGGAAATCAATCAGATCCAATACGATCGGGTTGATTGACACCCCCCTGCTAGCGGCCAATTGGCCGCGAATCTGCAGGGGCGGCATTGCACCAGCAGTTCACAAGAGCTGCTGTTGCAATGTTGAATGCAGAGAGCGTATTGCTCTCCGCATCCAGCGATGTCTGTCGGACATGATCCGCTGATCGAATCATGTCAGACAGACATTTGTTTAATAGGCCCCTATATCCATTCTGGATATATTATCACATTATTATATATGTACACGTTAACATTACGGCATGAATAAGATGGCCTGTTATTGCAAAATATTCAAACTATGTTGAGTTATCATTAAATAGTTTCCAGGCTTTGTCTGATTTGTTCGGTACACACTATAAAATTGTTTCTGATAAGAAAAAAAACTGCATTTTTGTGCTTCGCTGTAGACTCCATTTTTATATAGATAGTATCTTATTGTATAGTTAGAATGTTGCAATGCTGTATTGTAAATGTTTTTACTTTCTATGTCTGTTTACAATGCTAAAAATGATTGCTTGTTTCAGATCAATTGCGATCCTTTGACAAGCCATATAGGCGTTTTTTTACCTGTATGACGTCATAAGGGGTGTATCTTGTATTTCACCTGTAGGGTTTTCTATTGGAGCAGAATTATTTAAATAGGTAGCAGTAACTTGTATCATTACAGTCTGAGAAAATGGCGTTGAATGCCGAGAAACACGTCACTGTATTAATGACATTTGTTTTTAACTTATAAATGGTTTTATCACTACCGCTCCTGTTGGTAATTCTGTTACCTGCTTGTACCATGATCTGGTTCAAGTATCCTGAGCATTGTTTTGCTACAAGACATGGCCTGGCACTAGTGGAGGACAATCGTCTCTAAATACCTATAGCGGTAGTAGGTCCGTCAGCCTGAGAGTTCACCTGTCCGGAGAGCTGGTTGTCGAGTCAGCCGAGCGGCTCAGAAGCCTTGGCCTGCTCCATGTGCACTATAGTGTGCATCACCGCATGTGAGTGGTTTACCTGTGTGTTTCTTGGGTTGGCTTGTTGCCTTTACGTTACTGCACTTAAAGGCGCCTCGGTTTTGTTTTCCTCCCCAGGAATCCGATTCTCTACGAACTTTTCACCTGTAGTTTTGAAACATTTTTCTCAGTTTTAACAAAAACAAATGTAAATTTTTTATGAAAATTCAATTTTCATTTCATTTTAAACAAAACGTAAACCGAATAGTGCAGACAACGAATATTCGGGGGAAACAAATTTGTCTGAATATTCATAACAAAAATGTCATAAAAAAATAATTCTTCCCTGCACATCTCTAAAACTCATACACAATAGCAAATTATCAGTGATCAGAGAGCACCATCAAATGCCAAAAAGTATATTAATTTTATGCAATAGGGTAAGCCTTATTTTAAAATTTGTTTCTAAATGCTAATAGTAAATAAAGAGCAGCTATTTTATAATTGAAGAGATTTTTAAAAGAGAAAAAGAAACAGCTCTAAATATCAGCACAATGATTTTGACACACACCAAATGTGTGTAAATATTTCTTATTATAGAAATTAACAAATACTGGACAAACATTTCACATGATTCATATAACAAAGGTAACAGAGTACATTTCCAATATATCAAATAAAATCTATTACAATTAAAATGTTGCTGAATCCATAATTTAATGTCTTAAAATACAGCTTAAGTATACACAGAATGTCCAAATACACATTGGTTTTGAGTGCACTAAATCAAAATACCCAACAAGCTAGACAGTGTAATGACTACTTTGCTGAACTTGCAACATCTAAAAAGAATAACAGAATTATAAATAAGAGCAACAAACACTCACCTGGCCAGAACACCTGCTTAAATCTTTTGCACAGTACTGTAGATCTATATATATTTATATATAAATATATATAAAATGCAGACAAAGAGGAACTCGCTGGTCCTGATGTATGAGGATGGGAAGAGTATACCTGAAACGTTACACATTTTAAAGCTACCACTTTAAATGGACCAGTGAGCACCTACTGGTCTGCATTTTATACTAATGTGCTGGCACCCTGGCAGTTGTTGTATAATTGGTAAGAGTACACATTTTTGGACTTTATATATATTTATATATAAATATATATATATATATATATATTCATATTGATATATAGCTATAGATGCATATTCTATAAAAATAATATATATATATATATAGTTTAAAACATAAAAAAACTTGTTCTTCTAATGAAGAATATGGGTAGCTCAAACTCCAGATGTTAGTGCACCCGAGTTGCATTAACATTTTACTTTCAATTTGTAATACCAACGCAAACATAGGAGCGCTATTGATTTACATTGAGTGGTGTTAGCACTCAACAACGCTAATATTTTTTCACTCCACTTGTAATCTAGCCCTATGTTAGAATGAATGTTATTTGATCACCCAAATACTTACTTGTAAAATTAGAATCATAAATGAACATTCTAATCATTGTATTTTAGGTAGTTACATAGTTAAAAATTGTGATTTTAGTTATATATTTTTTTTATTTTATTAAATCAGGAATCTTGAGACAATTGAACATGTGCAAAAAAGTGCTCAATGATGTTAAATTAGAAATATTCAAAAATCATGTGAAGATTGGTAAGAAAAGTGTATTTTGATGGATTGTTAAGAAGCATCAAAGGAACAGGTTTTCAATGTGCAAAGAAAATAAAAATAATGTGAAAAACAAGTTTTGGATTTGAACAACCTTGAGTTTAAAACCTCCCAAAACATTTAGGGCCAGATTACAAGTGGAGTGCTATTTAACACTTCCGTTCGAGCATTAACTGCGCTAGAATTAAGCTTTTTTTGCGCATCGGGTTTGGCTCATATTTCAAGTTGAAAGTAAAACGTTATCGATTGTGCGAAACCGGATGCGCGTGAAAAGTCAAACTTAGAATATCGTGCGTGGGATAACCTATTCCGCCATAGAAGTCAATGTAGCAAAAAAAGCTGAAAAAAACCCAACACCCTACTTGCACGCAAACCCAATCGTATATCCTCCCATTCCAATGTTCTTCACATAGAGAAATATGTTCTATTTATTCAAATATACATATTTATACATATATATGATTTTTTTTAGGTATATATATATATATATATATATATATATACACATATATATATATATATACATATATATATATATATATATATATATATATATATATATATATATATATATATGATTATGTATACCCTGATCAGCCAAAATATTAAAACCACTTATAGGTGAAGTGAATAGCATTGATCATATTGTCATAATGGCACCTGTCAAGGGGTGGGATATATTAGGCAGCAAGTGGAAAGTCAGTTCTTGAATTTCTTGTGTTGGAAGCAGAAAACATGGGTAAGCGAATAGATCTGATTGAGTGACTCTGACAAGGGCCAAATAGTGATGACTAGATGACTGGGTCAGAGCATCTCCAAAATGGCAAGTCTTGTGGGGTGTTCCCAGTATGCAGTGGTTAGTAACTACCAAATGTGGAGCAAGGAAGGACAACTAGTGAACCAGTATCACAGTCATGGATGCAAAGGCTCATTGATACATGTGGGGGAGCAAAGGCTAGCCCGTCTAGTCCGATCACACAGAAGAGCTAATGAAGCTGAAATTGCTGAAAATTAATGCTGGCCATGACAGAAAGGGTTCCAGTACATCACATTTTGCTGTGCATGGGGGTGCGAAGCCGCAGACCAGTCAGAGTGCCCATGATGAATCCTGTCCACTGCCAAAGGCGCCTTCAATGGGGATCAGAACATGACCATGGAGCAATGGAAGAAGGTTGCCTGGTCTGATGAATCATGTTTTCTTTTAGATCAGGTGGATTGCCTGGTGCATGTGCATTTTTTACCTGGGGAAGAGATGGCAGAAGGATGCACTATGGGCAGAAGGCAGGCCGGCGGAGACAGTGTTATGCTCTTGGCAATGTTCTGCTGGGAAACCTTGGTTCCTAGCATTCATATGAATGTTACTTTGACACGTACCACCTACCTAGAGATGTTTGCAGACCATTTACACCCCTTAATGGCAATGGTTTTGCCTGATGCAAGTTGCCTCTTTCAGCAGGATAATGCACCCTGCCACACTGCAAAATATGTTTACGAATGGTTTGAGGAACATGACAAAGAGTTCAAGGTGTTGCCTTGGCCTCTAAATTCCCCAGATCTCAATCCGATTGAGCATCTGTGGGATGTGCTGGAACAACAAATCCGATCCATGGAGGCCCCACCTCACAAGTTGCAGGACATAAAAGGATCTGTTGCTAATGTCTTAGTGCCTTGGTTCCCTTGGCCTCTAAATTCCCCAGATCTCAATCCGATTGAGCATCTGTGGGATGTGCTGGAACAACAAATCCGATCCATGGAGGCCCCACCTCATAAGTTGCAGGACTTAAAAGGATCTGTTGCTAATGTCTTGGTGTCAGATACCACAAGACATGTTCAGAGGTCTTGTGGAGTCCATGCCTCAATGCATCAGATCTGTTTTGGCAGCACAAAGGGGACCTACATGATATTAGGCAGGTGGTTTTAATGTTGTGGCTGATCAGTGTAGGAATAGATATCTGCAAATATATATATAGGAATATCTATTTACAAATACATAGAACATATTTTTCTATGTGCAGAGTATTGGAATGTGAAATATTTACAGTAAATACACTGTAAAACACTTTATTAAATATGAATATTGCATAAATATTATTTTACATGTTTTCATCTACTTAACTGCAAAGGGCTCCAATACACTTATAAATAAATATATGTATGCATTCTCATGCTTATTTATTTTGTTTGTATTAGTATGACACAAAAAAGTGGAGGAAAAAAAAACAAATCTGACACATTCCACGCAAAACTCTAAAAATGGACTGGACAAAATTATTGGAACTTTCTCAAAATTATAAGAAATAATTGCATTCCAAGGCCTAGATTTAGAGTTCGGCGGTAGCCGTCAAAACCAGCGTTAGAGGCTCCTAACGCTGGTTTTGGGCGCCCGCTGGTATTTGGAGTCAGTGATTAAAGGGTCTAACGCTCACTTTTCAGCCGCGACTTTTCCATACCGCAGATCCCCCTACGCCATTTGCGTAGCCTATCTTTTCAATGGGATCTTTCTAACGCTGGTATTTAGAGTCGTTTCTGCAGTGAGCGTTAGAGCTCTAACGACAAGATTCCAGCCGCCTGAAAATAGCAGGAGTTAAGAGCTTTCTGGCTAACGCCGGTTTATAAAGCTCTTAACTACTGTACCCTAAAGTACACTAACACCCATAAACTACCTATGTACCCCTAAACCGAGGTCCCCCCACATCGCCGCCACTCGATTAAAATTTTTAACCCCTAATCTGCCGACCGCCACCTACGTTATACTTATGTACCCCTAATCTGCTGCCCCTAACACCGCCGACCCCTGTATTATATCTATTAACCCCTAACTTGCCCCCCACAACGTCGCCGCAAGCTACTTAAAATAATTAACCCCTAATCTTCCGACCGCAAATCGCCGCCACCTACGTTATCCCTATGTACCCCTAATCTGCTGCCCTAACATCGCCGACCCCTATGTTATATTTATTAACCCCTAATCTGCCCCCCACAACGTCGCCGACACCTACCTACACTTATTAACCCCTAATCTGCCGAGCGGACCTGAGCGCTACTATAATAAAGTTATTAACCCCTAATCCGCCTCACTAACCCTATCATAAATAGTATTAACCCCTAATCTGCCCTCCCTAACATCGCCGACACCTACCTTCAATTATTAACCCCTAATCTGCCGACCGGAGCTCACCGCTATTCTAATAAATGTATTAACCCCTAAAGCTAAGTCTAACCCTAACACTAACACCCCCCTAAGTTAAATATAATTTTTATCTAACGAAATTAATTAACTCTTATTAAATAAATAATTCCTATTTAAAGCTAAATACTTACCTGTAAAATAAATCCTAATATAGCTACAATATAAATTATAATTATATTATACCTATTTTAGGATTAATATTTATTTTACAGGCAACTTTGTAATTATTTTAACCAGGTACAATAGCTATTAAATAGTTAAGAACTATTTAATAGTTACCTAGTTAAAATAATTACAAATTTACCTGTAAAATAAATCCTAACCTAAGATATAATTAAACCTAACACTACCCTATCAATAAAATAATTAAATAAACTACCTACAATTACCTACAATTAACCTAACACTACACTATCAATAAATTAATTAAACACAATTGCTACAAATAAATAAAATTAAATAAACTATCTAAAGTACAAAAAATAAAAAAGAACTAAGTTACAGAAAATAATAAAATATTTACAAACATAAGAAAAATATTACAACAATTTTAAACTAATTACACCTACTCTAAGCCCCCTAATAAAATAACAAAGCCCCCCAAAATAAAAAATTCCCTACCCTATTCTAAAATACAAATATTACAAGCTCTTTTACCTTACCAGCCCTGAACAGGGCCCTTTGCGGGGCATGCCCCAAGAATTTCAGCTCTTTTGCCTGTAAAAAAAAACATACTATACCCCCCCCCCCAACATTACAACCCACCACCCACATACCCCTAATCTAACCCAATCCCCCCTTAAATAAACCTAACACTACCCCCCTGATGATCTTCCTACCTTGTCTTCACCATGCCAGGTTCACCGATCCGTCCTGGCTCCAAGATCTTCATTCAACCCAAGCGGGGGCTAGACATCCACTGAAGAAGTCCAGAAGAGGGTCCAAAGTCTTCCTCCTATCCGGCAAGAAGAGGACATCCGGACCGGCAAACATCTTCTCCAAGCGGCATCTTCTATCTTCTTCCATCCGATGACGACCGGCTCCATCTTGAAGACCTCCAGCGCGGATCCATCCTCTTCTTCCGACGACTAGACGACGAATGACGGTTCCTTTAAGGGACGTCATCCAAGATGGCGTCCCTCGAATTCCGATTGGCTGATAGGATTCTATCAGCCAATCGGAATTAAGGTAGGAATTTTCTGATTGGCTGATGGAATCAGCCAATCAGAATATAGTTCAATCCGATTGGCTGATCCAATCAGCCAATCAGATTGAGCTCGCATTCTATTGGCTGATCGGAACAGCCAATAGAATGCGAGCTCAATCTGATTGGCTGATTGGATCAGCCAATCGGATTGAACTATATTCTGATTGGCTGATTCCATCAGCCAATCAGAAAATTCCTACCTTAATTCCGATTGGCTGATAGAATCCTATCAGCCAATCGGAATTCGAGGGACGCCATCTTGGATGACGTCCCTTAAAGGAACCGTCATTCGTCGTCTAGTCGTCGGAAGAAGAGGATGGATCCGCGCTGGAGGTCTTCAAGATGGAGCCGGTCGTCATCGGATGGAAGAAGATAGAAGATGCCGCTTGGAGAAGATGTTTGCCGGTCCGGATGTCCTCTTCTTGCCGGATAGGAGGAAGACTTTGGACCCTCTTCTGGACTTCTTCAGTGGATGTCTAGCCCCCGCTTGGGTTGAATGAAGATCTTGGAGCCAGGACGGATCGGTGAACCTGGCATGGTGAAGACAGGTAGGAAGATCATCAGGGGGGTAGTGTTAGGTTTATTTAAGGGGGGTTTGGGTTAGATTAGGGGTATGTGGGTGGTGGGTTGTAATGTTGGGGGGGGGGGGTATAGTATGTTTTTTTTTACAGGCAAAAGAGCTGAAATTCTTGGGGCATGCCCCGCAAAGGGCCCTGTTCAGGGCTGGTAAGGTAAAAGAGCTTGTAATATTTGTATTTTAGAATAGGGTAGGGAATTTTTTATTTTGGGGGGCTTTGTTATTTTATTAGGGGGCTTAGAGTAGGTGTAATTAGTTTAAAATTGTTGTAATATTTTTCTTATGTTTGTAAATATTTTATTATTTTCTGTAACTTAGTTCTTTTTTATTTTTTGTACTTTAGATAGTTTATTTAATTTTATTTATTTGTAGCAATTGTGTTTAATTAATTTATTGATAGTGTAGTGTTAGGTTAATTGTAGGTAATTGTAGGTAGTTTATTTAATTATTTTATTGATAGGGTAGTGTTAGGTTTAATTATATCTTAGGTTAGGATTTATTTTACAGGTAAATTTGTAATTATTTTAACTAGGTAACTATTAAATAGTTCTTAACTATTTAATAGCTATTGTACCTGGTTAAAATAATTACAAAGTTGCCTGTAAAATAAATATTAATCCTAAAATAGGTATAATATAATTATAATTTATATTGTAGCTATATTAGGATTTATTTTACAGGTAAGTATTTAGCTTTAAATAGGAATTATTTATTTAATAAGAGTTAATTTATTTCGTTAGATAAAAATTATATTTAACTTAGGGGGGTGTTAGTGTTAGGGTTAGACTTAGCTTTAGGGGTTAATACATTTATTAGAATAGCGGTGAGCTCCGGTCGGCAGATTAGGGGTTAATAATTGAAGGTAGGTGTCGGCGATGTTAGGGAGGGCAGATTAGGGGTTAATACTATTTATGATAGGGTTAGTGAGGCGGATTAGGGGTTAATAACTTTATTATAGTAGCGCTCAGGTCCGCTCGGCAGATTAGGGGTTAATAAGTGTAGGTAGGTGTCGGCGACGTTGTGGGGGGCAGATTAGGGGTTAATAAATATAACATAGGGGTCGGCGATGTTAGGGCAGCAGATTAGGGGTACATAGGGATAACGTAGGTGGCGGCGGTTTACGGAGCGGCAGATTAGGGGTTAAAAGTGTAATGCAGGGGTCAGCGATAGCGGGGGCGGCAGATTAGGGGTTAATAAGTGTAAGGTTAGGGGTGTTTAGACTCGGGGTACATGTTAGGGTGTTAGGTGCAGACTTAGGAGGTGTTTCCCCATAGGAAACAATGGGGCTGCGTTAGGAGCTGAACGCTGCTTTTTTGCAGGTGTTAGGTTTTTTTTCAGCTCAAACAGCCCCATTGTTTCCTATGGGAGAATCGTGCACGAGCACGTTTTTGATGCCGGCCGCGTCCGTAAGCAACTCTGGTATCGAGAGTTGCATTTGCGGTAAAAATGCTCTACGCTCCTTTTTTGGAGCCTAACGCAGCATTTGTTTGAACTCTCGATACCAGAGTTAAATTTATGGTGCGGCCAGAAAAAAACCCGCGGAGCGTTAACAGCCCTTTTACCGCCGAACTCTAAATCTAGGCCCAAGTTTGTGATGCTCCTGTAATTTGTAATTAAACTCACCTGTATCAATTAACAGGTGCTGACAATATAGAAATCACATTGGCAACCAATTGAAATGGTGAAAATTGACTCATCCTTTCTGTTGTGTGTCTCTGTGTGCCACACTGAGCATGGAGAAGAGAAAGAGCAGCAAAGAATGAGGAATTGAGAACAAAAATTGTGGAAAAGCATGGACAATCTTGAAATTACAAGTCCATCTCCAAAGATCATAATGTTCCTGTATCCACTGTGCACAACATTGTCAAGAAGTTTACAGCCTCTTTCATCATGTGGATGAAAGAGAAAAATTGATCAAAGATTGCAACTTCCAGACAAATTCAAGCTTACCTTCAGGCACTATACTCTACCATCTAAATAAAAAGGGACGCTATGGTAGGAGGCCCAGGAGTACCCCACTGCTGACACAGAAACATAAAAAAGCCAGATTGGAGGTTGCCAAAACATACCTGAGGAAGCCAAAATCCTTTTGGGAGAACGTGCTGTAGACAGACGAAACAAAATTACAGCTTTTTGGTAAAGCCCATCATTCTACTGTTTTCAGAGAAAGAAATGAGGCTTTTAACAAAAAGAATACAGTTCCTACAGTGTAACATTGTAGAGGTTCACTGATGTTTTGGGGTTGCTTTGCTGCTTTAGGCACTGGATTTCTTGACTGTGTGTATGGCATTATAAAATCTGAAGACTACCAAAGAATTCTGTGGTGCAATGTAGGGCCCAGTGTTCGAAAGTTAGGACTCCGTCAGAGGTCATGGGTCTTACAGCAGGACTATGGCCCAAAGCACACATCAAAAGGCACCCAGAAATGGTTTAAGACAAAGCGCTGGAGAGTACTGAACTGGCCAGCAATGAGTCCAGATCTTTGAGCCCTTACAATTTTTTTGGGCTTAGTATTGGATTTTAGAAGTGTTTTGTGAGACTTTTTTGTTTTGCAAAAGTTAACCAGAACTCTGAGGATACACTAACCCAAACTTCAATTGCACTCAAGTGATCATGTTTACTTTCAACATGTAATATGAGAAAAAAAAAAACAGCACGCGCAGACACCTGCAATAAATCTCTTATCGCTTGCGTGTAACTGTTAGTGCTCCACTCGTAATCTGGCCCAGTTTTTCTAATTGGAATAATTGGAATAGACATGAGAAGAACTTTTCTATGTTCTGTAGGTTTAGGAAGATCCCTTCTACCCTCAGATTCCAGAATATATGTTCAAACTTTAGGATAAAGCAAAGAGGATATAAAATGAAAAAATAAAGTACCATTTAAAATGATTTATTCTTTAATGAAGCACTGTCAACTTTATGCATTTTTATAAATGAATATTCTTATTTTGCAGGAGTTATTTGGCTACAAGACGGCAAGATGGAAACAAGCCCTGTGTATTGTTGGCTTTATATTTTCTCTTGGCATCCTTCTCCTTCTTTTTTACTGGAAGCCAGAGTGGGATGTCTTGTGTCAGTGTGTTGAATGCAGCTTGGATGAAGCCAATGTAATCCTTCTCAGAACTACTGTGAGTATTTATATGCTATTAAATGTGTCACCAAATAATTTCCATATAATTACAACAATATTTTGTAAATTGTTGGCATTATTAGGAGATGTTATCAAAACACAAATGCAGGCTGAAATAAATATATATATATATATGTATATATATATATATATATATATATATATATATATATATATATATATACATACTGTATATATATATAGTGAGCAGAAGAGGGGAAGGGCACACAGAGAAACCAGATCTGGGTGTAGTATGTCACAATGTCAAAAACATCAATCATGCCAAATACACACTCACTTTGTTTGGACCTCAATCTATATGAGGTAAGGTACTGGTGTGGAGGCTGTTTCAAGCCCTATGAGCCGTCTTTCAATTTGTCTCACTGCTGTATCCTGCTTCAATATATTCCAAATCAAAGCTCATTTGCATCTGTCTTATCATCCTGTTAATGAATGCTCTGACTACACATTGCTAAACTTCACTATTAAGTTTAGTGAAGTCTAGCAATGTGTAGTCAGAGCATTCATCAACAGGCTGACAAGACAGACGCAAAGGAGCTTTGATTTGGAATATATTGAAGCAGGATACAGCAGTGAGACGAATTGAAAGACGGCTCATAGGGCTTGAAACAGCCTCCACACCAGTACCTTACCTCATATAGATTGAGGTCCAAACAAAGTGAGTGTGTATTTGGCATGATTGATGTTTTTGACATTGTGACATACTACACCCAGATCTGGTTTCTCCGTGCGCCCTTCCCCTCTTCTGCTCACCTAACATTCTGCTGAGACCTCCCTTGGGTTGCCTCTGTATACCATTGGAAAAAGGCTGCAAGAGACTCTGATCTTTACCTCAACCACAGAAGAAGTGACTATATCTATAGGATGACAGTGTTTAATATGTAAATACTAACAGCTAGATTACGAGTTTTCAGCAATATAGGGAAATTAACGACCGCCACAAAAGCAGCGTTATTTAACCTTCCTATAGCGCTGCTAATACAAGTTTTAAAAAAGCAAGCTTGTGCGGGCGATATGGTGGCGTTGAGCTCCATACCGCAAGGAAATACAAGTGCTGCTTTGACGTGCTCATGCACGATTTCTCCATAGACATCAATGGGGAGAGCCGGCAAAAAAGAAGCCTAACACCTGCGATCGCTGAAACAAAAGCTCCATAACGTAGCCCCGTTGATGTCTATGGGGAAAGAAAAATGTACGTTTAAACCTAACACCCTGACATAAAAACCAAGTCTAAACACCCCTAATCTGCCGCCCCCGACATCGCTGACACTAACATAATGTTATTAACCCCTAATCTGCTGCCCTTAACATTGCCGCCACCTAAATAAAACTATTAAACCCTAATCTGACGCACTCGATATCGCCGCCACCTACATTACAGTTATTAACCCCTAATCTGCCGCCCCAATGTCGCCACCACTATACTAAAGTTATTAACCCCTAAACCTAACCCTAACGTAACCCTAACGTAACCCTAACTTAAATATAATTAAAATAAATCTAAATAAACCTTACAATTATTAACTAAATAATACGTATTTAAAACTAAAGACAAACTTACCTGTAAAATAAAACCTAAGCTAGCTACAATATAACTAATAGTTATTTTGTAGCTATTTTAGGTTTTATTTTTATTTTACAGGTAAGTTTGTATTTATTTTAACTAGGTAGACTAGTTAGTAAATAGTTATTAACTATTTACTAACTGCCTAGTTAAAATAAATACAAACTTACCTGTAAAATAAAAACTAACATGTCTTACACTAAAAACTAACATTACAATAAAAACAAATAAATTAAATTATTAAAATACAATTTTCTAAATTAAAAAAAAATTAAAACAAAATTATCAAAAATAAAAATGAATTACTCCGAATCTAATTGTCCTATCAAAGTAAAAAAGCCCCCCCCCCCAAATAAAAAAAGCCCTAACCTACACTACACTGCCAATGGCCCTTAAAAACATAATTTATATAAGAACTTACCTGATAAATTCATTTCTTTCATATTGGCAAGAGTCCATGAGCTAGTGACATATGGGATATACAATTCTACCAGGAGGGGCAAAGTTTCCCAAACCTCAAAATGCCTATAAATACACCCCTCACCACAACCACAATTCAGTTTAATGAATAGCCAAGTAGTGGGGTGAAAGAAAAAGGAGTAAAAAGCATCAAAAAAGGAACTGGAAATATAATTGTGCTTTATACAAAAAAATATAACCACCATAAACAGGGTCGGTCTCATGGACTCTTGCCAATATGAAAGAATTAATTTATCAAGTAAGTTCTTACATAAATTATGTTTTCTTTCATGTAATTGGCATGAGCTAGTGACATATGGGATAGTAGTCCATGATCTAGTGACATATGGGATAGTAATACCCAAAATGTGGAACTCCACAGAAGAGTCACTAGAGAGGGAGGGATAAAATAAAAACAGCCATTTTCCGCTGAAAAATTTAATCTACAACCAAAAGAATAAGTTTTTCTCATAATTGAAAAGAAAAAAACTTAAAACATAAGCAGAGGAATCAAACTGCTTCCGAAGACGTAAATGCATCAAAACGGTAGAATTTAGTAAATGTATGCAAAGAAGACCAAGTCGCTGCTTGTCAAGTCTGATCAACTGAAGCTTCATTCTTAAAAGCCCATGAAGTGGAGACTGATCTAGTAGAATGAGTTGTGATTCTCTGAGGCGGGGCCTGACCCGACTCCACATAAGCCTTATGAATCAAACGCTTTAACCAAGATGCCAAGGAAATGGCAGAAGCTTTCAAACAACAAATAGACTAGAAGTCTTCCTGAAATCCTTATTAACTTCAACATAATATTTCAAAGCTCTTACAACATCCAGAGAATGTAAGGATCTCTCCAAAGAATTCTTAAGATTAGGACACAAAGAGGGGGCAACAATTTCCCTATTAATGTTGTTAGAATTCACAACTTTAGGTAAACATTTAAATGAAGTCTGCAAAACTGCCTTATCTTGATGAAAAATCAGAAAAGGTGACACAAGAAATAGCAGATAATTCAGAAACTCTTCTAGCAGAAGAGATAGCCAAAAGGAACAACACTTTCCAAGAAAGTAGTTTAATATCCAAAGAATGCATAGGCTCAAAAGGAAGAGCCTGTAAAACTCTTAGGACCAAATTAAGACTCCAAGGAAGAGAGATTGATTTAATGACAGGCTTTATACGGACCAAAGCCTGAACAAAACAGTGAATATCATGAAGTTTAGCAATCTTTCTGTGAAATAAAACAGAAAGAGCAGAGATTTATCCCTTCAAGGAACTTGCAGACAAACCTTTATCCAAACAATCCTGAAGAAACTGTAAAATTCTAGGAATTCTAAAAGAATGCCCATGAAGTGGAGACTGATCTAGTAGAATGAGTTGTGATTCTCTGAGGCGGGGCCTGACCCGACTCCACATAAGCCTTATGAATCAAACGCTTTAACCAAGATGCCAAGGAAATGGCAGAAGCTTTCAAACAACAAATAGACTAGAAGTCTTCCTGAAATCCTTATTAACTTCAACATAATATTTCAAAGCTCTTACAACATCCAGAGAATGTAAGGATCTCTCCAAAGAATTCTTAAGATTAGGACACAAAGAGGGGGCAACAATTTCCCTATTAATGTTGTTAGAATTCACAACTTTAGGTAAACATTTAAATGAAGTCTGCAAAACTGCCTTATCTTGATGAAAAATCAGAAAAGGTGACACAAGAAATAGCAGATAATTCAGAAACTCTTCTAGCAGAAGAGATAGCCAAAAGGAACAACACTTTCCAAGAAAGTAGTTTAATATCCAAAGAATGCATAGGCTCAAAAGGAAGAGCCTGTAAAGCTCTTAGGACCAAATTAAGACTCCAAGGAGGAGAGATTGATTTAATGACAGGCTTTATACGGACCAAAGCCTGAACAAAACAGTGAATATCATGAAGTTTAGCAATCTTTCTGTGAAATAAAACAGAAAGAGCAGAGATTTGTCCCTTCAAGGAACTTGCAGACAAACCTTTATCCAAACAATCCTGAAGAAACTGTAAAATTCTAGGAATTCTAAAAGAATGCGAGGAGAATTTATGAAAAGAACACCATGAAATATAATTCTTGCAAAACTCGATAATAAATCTTCCTAGAAACAGATATACGAGCCTGTAACATAATATCAATCACTGAGTCAGTGAAACTTCTATGACTAAGCACTAAGCGTTTAATTTCCATACCTTTAAATTTAATGATTTGAGATCCTGATGGAAAAACGGTCCTTGAGACAGAAGATCTTGTCTTAAAGGAAGTGGCCATGGTTGACAACTAGACATCCGGACAAGGTCCGCATACCAGAACCTGTGAGGCCATGCTGGTGCTACCAGAAACACAAACGAAATTTCCATGAGGATCTTGGAGATCACTTTTGGAAGAAGAACTAGAGGCGGGAAGATATAAGCAGGTTGGTAAAACCAAGGAACTGCTAATGCATCCACCAACTCCGCCGGAGGATCCCTGGACAGGTACCTGCAGGGCCGGATTTCCCATTAGGCACAGTAGGCATGTGTCTACAGGCGCCTTGCAGTGATGGGCACGTGTCTGTCAGTAATTTAAAAAAAAAATAATAAAAATTTTTTTTTTGTGAGGGCATTAATTTTAGTAAAAATTGTGCTGCCAGGTGCTTACAGAGTCGAGTGTTTCATTTGGGAATATGTTACAGCAGTTGAGGGAGCCATGAAGGAGAGAGGGGCAAAGATTAAAACTAAACCCCTCACATTTTCGCCAGGCATGTTTAGTTTCACTTTTATTTTATGTACTTCTGTTGCCTCACACAGCCAAGCTCCATGCTGATGTGTAGCAGACAATTTTTGTTGAAGGAATGAAAGCTTCAGAGCAACAGGTTAGGACTGTACAAGGCTTCTAATGCTGCCTAGAATGACAACATAACAAGCAGAGCACTTTAACCCCTTGGCTACCAGAGAGGGTTGCAGTGTATTCCCTTGTTATGTGCTGTAGTGCATTTTGATAGCCAGGGGGTTAAATTCTGCTTCAGGATGAATGTTTTTGTTCTATAAAGGCCTTGGAGGTGAGGAGGTTATGTGGGACTAGCTGCTCTGCTCTTTATTACAAGCTGCCAATTGTGATTTACAGCCTTTAGGGCACTTTGACAACAAAGTTTGTAGACTGTAAGGCTGTAAAATGTGTATGTGTGTAAACCACTCACATGGCATATTTGTTTGTATGTATGTATATGTATGTATGTATATATATATATATACACACACACAAATCACATTAAAAATGGTTAATCTTTTATCAAGTAAGTGTGGTATGTTTGTGTTTTGTGGTAAATTGAATTTCTAATTTCTAATTTTAAACACATTTGTTGACCCCTGGATTACATATAATCTACAACATTCCATTTTTTCCTTTAAGAGCAACATCCTATTATATTTATATTTCAGAACAAAATAAATGTAACATCTGTGTGTATTTGTACCAAAAATATCAGAGTTCACAAGATTTTTTTCATGTAGTGGAAAAAAGACCTACATTTTATATTTTCTTCCACTGGCTGCACAGGTTGTTGATGAGCTTGCATACTGCTAGTTTTAATATTGCTATTGTTTACACAAAACTGTGTTTAAATCCAACAAAATGTTAAGCACATAGTCAAAGTCATCTCCAGAAAAGCAATACACTAATGGCTTGTAAGTAAACATGTCCTCTGAGCCCATCTGGGTCTGCACAGATGTGTATTGCTGTCTCAGAACTGACATTGACTTTTGCAAGAGGCTAACACACTTCTGTGCAAGCACTAGTGCAATAATAAAATGCCCTAGCAAACTGTCACATTTTATGTCCCTTTAAATAGGGTTTTCTTTAGAATATTTTGCATTAAAAGTTTAACATGATTTGTTTATGTTATACATAATAGAAATTGTATGGCCATTTGAGTTAAGTGAATATTGATTTTTGGTGTAGCTTCCATTACAACAAATATTGCAATTGGTGTGTGTATCTCCATAATATGGAAAATGTAATTTTACATCTAATATTTATTTTTAGTTGTCCTACATAATAATAAAAAAGTCCTCATTTTTTTCCACTTGTTTTGGGGGGGGTAGGGGGGCGCTTCAAGTTTTTGTGCCTACAGGCACCTGAGATGTAAATCCGGCCCTGGGTACCTGGGAATCTGATAAGACACATCTGGATGAAGTGACCACTCCCCCGGATGTAAAGTCTGACGGCTGAGATAATCTGCTTCCCAATTGTCTACACCTGGGATATGTACTGCAGAAATTAGACAAGAGCTGGATTCCGCCCAAGCAAGTATCCAAGATACTTCTTTCATAGCTAGGGGACTGCGAGTCCCACTCTGATGATTGACATATGCCACGGTTGTGACATTGTCTTAAAACAAATGAATAGTTCTCTCTTAAATAGAGGCCAAACCTGAAGAGCCCTGAAAATAGCATGGAGTTCTAAAATATTGATTGGTAACCTCGCCTCTTGAGATTTCCAAACCCCTTGTGCTGTCAGAGATCCCCAGACAGCTCCCCAACCTGAAAGACTTGCATCTGTTGTGATTACAGTCCAGGTTGGATGAACAAAGGAGGCCCCTTGAACTATACGATGGTGGTCTAACCACCAATTCAGAGAGAATCGAACATTGGGATTTAAGTATAATAATTGTGATATCTTTGTATAATCCCTGCACCATTGATTCAGCATACAAAGCTGGAGAGGTCTCATATGAAAAAGAGCAAAGGGGATTGCGTCCGATGCTGCAGTCATGAGACCTAAAACTTCCATACACAAAGCCACTGAAGGGAATGACTGAGACTGAAGGCTCCGACAAGCTGAAAACAATTTTTATTCTTCTCTTGTCTGTTAGAGACAGAGTCATGGACACTAAATCCTATCTGGAAACCTAAAAAGGTGACCCTTGTCTGAGGAATCAAGGAACTTTTTGGCAAATTGATCCTCCAACCATGTCTTTGAAGAAACAACACTAGTTGATTCGTGTGAGATTCTGCTGAATGTAAAGACTAAGCTAGTACCAAGATATCATCCAAATAAGGAAATACCGCAATACCCTGTTCTCTGATTACAGAGAGTAGGGCACAGAGAACCTTTGAAAAAATTATTGGAGCTGTCGCTAGGCCAAATGGAAGAGTGACAAATTGGTAATGCTTGTCTAGAAAAGAGAATCTCAGAAACCGATAGTGATAAGGATGAATCGTAATGTGAAGATATGCATCCTGTCATTGTGGACATATAATGACCTTGCCGAACAAAAGGCAGAATAGTCCTTATAGTCACATTTTGAAAGTTGGCACTCTTACAAAACGGTTCAAAATTTTCAGATCCAGAACTGGCCTAATATCAAGAGGACTAGTTTCCTCAATGTCCAAAGTAATTAACACTTCTTTCAACAAGGAACGAATATACTCCAATTTCCTTATATGGCAGTTTCAGGAATGGAAAAAAAATGCAAAGAGTATAGCACTCTGAGAATAGAAAAAGGCAAGAGGCATATAGGAAGTGGGGTTTAAATAAAATTATTTGGCGCCAAGTATGACGCGCAACGCAAAATGAATTTTTTTGGCGCTAACAACATCCGGAAATGACGCAACTCACATCATAGCAGACGCAACCTTGTGCAAGGACACCTGGCATCAACTAAGACACCGGAAATTACGAATCTGCATCACTGGACGTACCTTCGCGCCAAAAAAATTCTCGCACCAAGATTGACACAACAAATATCAGCATTTTGCGGCCTCGCAAGCCTAAATTTTGCCCGCGAAAATTAATGAAAACAGTCAATTTTGAAGAAAAGACTATAAAACTAAATATGTTTTTACTAATTTTGAAACTGATAGTCTGCAAAAGGAAATATACATAAACCTTACTCATGGCAAATATAAGTACAATACATTTATTTAGAACTTTACATTAATACATAAAGTGCCAAACCATAGCTGAGAGTGTTACTTATGACAATTTTGAGAGGGGCCTGGAACCTAACTCCCTCACTTCCCATTGACTTACGTTATAAACTAAATTTTAATTTACAACGGTTTTGATTTACAACCATTCCTCCTGGAACCTAACCCCGGCGTAAACTGAGGGCTACCTGTATTTTTCCTGATCACTCTCAGTAATTGGGATTTGAGTATTCCCATTTTTAACTGAGGTGGGTGAAAACTCTGAAATTTTAATAGAGTATTTCTATCAGTGGGTTTTGAAAACAATTTAGTATTAAAATTACAATAATCAAAATGGTCATCTTTGAAAATACAAACATCTAAAAAATTGAATCTTATGGTAATCAAACTCCATTTTAAACTGGACATTTGGCATGTTATTATTCAACTGTTCAAACCAAAAATTCAATTCAGACTCACTGCCATCCCAAATCAAAAACACTTCATCAATGTAGCAACGGTATAAAATAATATGTGGATTGTTTATATTGAAAACAAATGTATCCTCATACCAGAACATAAACAAGTTGGCATATGCCGGGGCCAATGAAGACCCCATGGCAGTGCCCACCAACTGTAAGTATAATGTGTTTTCAAAACCAAAATGTAATTGTGTGTTAAACAAATTTCTAATAATTCTATAATAAACTCAATAGGGGGTTCTAAATAATCATGATCAGATGTCAGTTTACTTATGACATCCTGTACACCTAAATCATGTAGAATTATACGGCTAGATTTAGAGTTTTGTCGGTAACGACCCAAAAAGCTAACGCTGGCTTTTTTCTGGCCGCACCTTTTAAATAACTCTGGTATTGAGAGTCCACAGAATGGCTGCGTTAGGCTCCAAAAAAGGAGCGTAGAGCATATTAAACGCAACTTCAACTCTCGATACCAGAGTTGCTTACGCAAGCGGCCAGCTTCAAAAACGTGCTCGTGCACGATTCCCCCATAGGAAACAATGGGGCTGTTTAAGCTGAAAAAAAACCTAACACCTGCAAAAAAGCCGCGTTCAGCTCCTAACGCAGCCCCATTGTTTGCTATGGGGAAACACTTCCTACGTCTGCACCTAACACTCTAACATGTACCCCGAGTCTAAACACCCCTAGCCTTACACTTATTAAACCCTAATCTGCCGCCCCCCGCTATCGCTGACCCCTGCATATTATTTTTAACCCCTAATCTGCCGCTCCGTAAACCGCCGCTACTTACATTATCCCTATGTACCCCTAATCTGCTGTCCCTAACACTGCCGACCCCTATATTATATTTATTAACCCCTAATCTGCCCCCCCCAACGTCGCCTCCACCTGCCTACACTTATTAACCCCTAATCTGCCGAGCGGATCTCACCGCTACTATAATAAAGTTATTAACCCCTAATCCGCCTCACTCCCGCCTCAATAACCCTATAATAAATAGTATTAACCCCTAATCTGCCCTCCCTAACATTGCCGACACCTAACTTCAAGTATTAACCCCTAATCTGCCGACAGGAGCTCACCGCTATTCTAGTAAATGTATTAACCCCTAAAGCTAAGTCTAACCCTAACACTAACACCCCCCTAAATTAAATATAGTTTAAATCTAACGAAATAAATTAACTCTTATTAAATAAATTATTCCTATTTAAAGCTAAATACTTACCAGTAAAATAAACCCTAATATAGCTACAATATAAATTATAATTATATTAGAGCTATTTTAGGATTTATATTTATTTTACAGGTAACTTTGTATTTATTTTAACCAGGTACAATAGCTATTAAATAGTTAAGAACTATTTAATAGCTAAAAAATTTAAAATAATTACAAAATTACCTGCAAAATAAATCCTAACCTAAGTTACAATTAAACCTAACACTACACTATCAATAAATAAATTAAATAAAATACCTACAATTATCTACAATTAAACCTAACACTACACTATCAATAAATAAATTAAATACAATTCCTACAAATAAATACAATTAAATATACTAACTAAAGTACAAAAAATAAAAAAGAACTAAGTTACAAAAAATAAAAAAATATTTACAAACATTAAAAAAATATTACAACAATTTTAAACTAATTACACCTACTCTAAGCCCCCTAATAAAATAACAAAGACCCCCAAAATAAAAAAAATGCCCTACCCTATTCTAAATTACTAAAGTTCAAAGGTCTTTTACCTTACCAGCCCTGAACAGGGCCCTTTGCAGGGCATGCCCCAAAGAATTCAGCTCTTTTGCCTGTAAAAAAAACACATACAATACCCCCCCCCCCAACATTACAACCCACCACCCACATACCCCTAATCTAACCCAAACCCCCCTTAAATAAACCTAACACTAAGCCCCTGAAGATCTTCCTACCTTATCTTCACCATACCAGGTTCACCGATCGATCCAGAAGAGCTCCTCCGATGTCCTGATCCAAGCCCAAGCGGGGGGCTGAAGATGTCCATGATCCGGCTGAAGTCATCATCCAAGCGGGAGCTGAAGAGGTCCATGATCCGACTGAAGTCATCATCCAAGCGGGAACTGAAGAGGTCCATGATCCGGCTGAAGTCATCATCCAAGCGGGAGCTGAAGAGGTCCATGATCCGGCTGAAGTCTTCTATCAACGGCATCTTCAATCTTCTTTCTTCCGGATCCATCTTGCAGTCCTCCGACGCGGAACATCCTGCTGGCCCGACGGACTACCGACGAATGAAGGCTCCTTTAAGGGACGTCATCCAAGATGGCGTCCCTCGAATTCCGATTGGCTGATAGGATTCTATCAGCCAATTGGAATTAAGGTAGGAAAATTCTGATTGGCTGATGGAATCAGCCAATCAGAATCAAGTTCAATCCGATTGGCTGTTCCGATCAGCCAATAGAATGCGAGCTCAATCTGATTGGCTGATCGGATCGGCCAATCGGATTGAACTTGATTCTGATTGGCTGATTCAATCAGCCAATCAGAATTTTCCTACCTTAATTCCGATTGGCTGCTAGAATCCTATCAGCCAATCGGAATTTGAGGGACGCCATCTTGGATGACGTCCCTTAAAGGAGCCTTCATTCGTCGGTAGTCCGTCGGGCCAGCAGGATGTTCCGCGTCGGAGGTCTGCAAGATGGATCCGGAAGAAAGAAGATTGAAGAAGTTAGTGAGGCGGATTAGGGGTTAATAACTTTATTATAATAGCGGTGCGGTCCGCTCGGCAGATTAGGGGTTAATAGGTGTAGGCAGGTGGAGGCGACGTTGTGGGGGGCAGATTAGGGGTTAATAAATATAATATAGGGGTCGGCGGTGTTAGGGGCAGCAGATTAGGGGTACATAAGGATAACGTAAGTAGCGGCGCTTTGCGGTCGGCAGATTAGGGGTTAATTATTGTAGGTAGCTGGCGGCGACGTTGTTGGGGGCAGGTTAGGGGTTAATAAATATAATACAGGGGTCGGCGGTGTTAGGGGCAGCAGATTAGGGGTACATAAGGATAACGTAGGTGGCGGTCGGCAGATTAGGGGTTAAAAAAATTTAATCGAGTGGCGGCGATGTGGGGGGACCTCGGTTTAGGGGTACATAGGTAGTTTATGGGTGTTAGTGTACTTTAGAGCACAGTAGTTAAGAGCTTTATAAACCGGTGTTAACCCAGAAAGCTCTTAACTACTGACTTTTTTTCTGCGGCTGGAGTTTTGTCGTTAGATTTCTAATGCTCACTTCAGACACGACTCTAAATACCGGAGTTAGAAAGATCCCATTGAAAAGATAGGATACGCAATTGACGTAAGGGGATCTGCGGTATGGAAAAGTCGCGGATGAAAAGTGAGCGTTAGACCCTTTCCTGACTGACTCTAAATACCGGCGGTAGCCTAAAACCAGCGTTAGGAGCCTCTAACGCTGGTTTTCACGGCTACCGCCAAACTCTAAATCTAGGCCATAGTGTATAAACTGGCAACGTCAAGTGTGACCAGTAACGCCTCTTTAGAAAAAGATTTATCCTGTACAAGTTTAATCAATTCAATTGAATAAAAAACCTGGTGTTTTTTTAACCGTCACTTACATTGACAATTAAAATATAAACATTAGTCTGTAACATTGTATATACTGAGTGAGCTTTCACTTTTTGTCTCATAATATAAACAGCTTTTGTGCTAGTTTTTAGATTGAGGCATGCACATTATTTAGGTGCATTTATTCATGATATTTTTTATTGTTAACATAATATTAACACACTAATAGGGGTGGTTACTTATAAGGGGAGATAACAGAGGTGCTTTCTTATGTATTTATTAGATGCATGTTTTGCACATTGTGAAATGTATATGGTGATATGTCTATTGACTGTATGCATTTTCTTGACCTATAATATATGTTTGATTGTAGATTGTCTTGAAAAAGGCTTTCTAGAACAGCCAAAACGTTGACTTTGCTATTTTGTGAAATACATAAATAAAAATAATTTTGGATAAGACCTGTGAGTGCCCTCCCAATTCTTCCACTGCATATCCTGATTTGTGGAGTCACCTGGGCAATTCATTGATGAAAGGGGAGTGAGTGCATGTCTCTTTTGGATGATATATATATATATATATATATATATATACTGTAGATATATATATATACTGTAGATATATAGATCTACATCTCTATCTATCAATTTATCCATTTATCTAAAAGTGCAAGCAAAGGATAGAGGCGCCAATGGTGCAGATCAATAATGGTTCAGTAGCAATAATAGCCAAAGATACACAGGGTACTCACATGTGTTGGAGGCACTCACTTATGCCTATAGAGACCGACTGAACCATTATTGATCTGCACCATTGGCGCCTCTATCCTTTGCTTGCACTTTTAGATTTCCTCCTGTTGGATGCCGGTAGAGAGCTGCCTCCATGCTCAGCTAGCTGGATTGCTGTTTAAATCCAGCCTGTGCCTATTGGCATAATTGAATGCCTTCACCTATTGTGAGTACCCTGTGTTCATGTACTATCGGTACACTATAAGAATCCCCATTGATCTGCACCATTGGCGCCTCTTCCTTGTTGTTTTTTCTTAACAGTTATCCATTTATCTATCTATCTATCTATCTATCTATCTATCTATCTATCTATATATATATATATATATATACTAGTCCTAAAGCCTGTGCACACGAGCCATTTTTTGCAGTACAGCGGTCCCACCCCTTGCTCTCTCTCTATCCCCCCTCTCTTTTGATCTCTCTCTCCCTCCTCTCTTATGCTCTCTCTTCCCCCTCTCTTTTGCTCTCTCTGTTCCCCCTCTCTTTTGCTCTCTCTCTCCCCATCTCTTTTGCTCTCTCTCTCCCCTCTCTTTTTTGCTCTCTCTCTCTATCCCCCTCTCTTTTGCTCTCTTTTGCGCTCTCCTCCTCTATTTTGCTCTCTCTCTCCCCCTCTCTTTTGCACTCTCTCCCCTCGTTTGCTCTCTCTCTCTCTCTCTCCCTCTCTTTTGCTGTCTCTCTCCCTCTATTTTTCTCCCTCTATCCCCCTCTTTTGCTCTCTTTCCCCTTTCTTTTGCTCTCTCTCCACCTCTGTTTTGCTGTCTCTAGCCCTCTCTTTTGCTCTATCTATCCCCCCTCTTTTGCTCACTCTATCCCCCCTATTTTGCTCTCTCTCCCCCTTTCTTTTGCTCTCTCTTCCCCCTCTCTTTTGCTGTCTCTCTCCCTCTATTTTGCTCTATCTATCCCCCATCTTGCTCTCTCTCTCCCCACCTTTATTTTGCTCTCTCTCCCTCCCTCTCTTTTGCTGTATCTCTCCCTCTCTTTTGCTGTCTCTCGCTCCTCTCATTTGCGCTCTCTCTCCCTTCTCTTTTGCACTCTCCCCCCTTCTCTTTTGCTCTCTCTCCCCTTTCTCCCCCCCCCCCTCTTTTGCTGTCTCTCTCTTTCCCTCTCTTTTGCTCTTTCTCTCCCCCTCTCTTTTGCTCTCTCTCCCACCTCTCTTATGCTCTTTCCCCCCCATCTCTTTTGCGCTCTAACCTCTCTGTTGCTCTCTCTCTCTGCCCTTTCTCCCCCTCTCTTTTGCTGTCTCTCTCACTCTCTTTTGCTCTCTCTCACCCTCCCTCTCTTTTGCTCTCTCCCCCCTCTTTTGTTCTCTTTCTCTCCCCCTTTCTTTTGCTCTCTTTCCCCCTCTCTTTTGCTGTCTCTCTCCCTCTCTTTTGCTCTCTCTATCCCCCCCTCTTTTGCTCTCTCTATCCCCCCTCTTTCGCTCTCTCTCTATGTCCCCTCTTTTAAACTCTCTCACAGCCACAGGGCCCAGCCCCCCGTCGCACCCGCCCCACACGTGTCCCTACTGCGCATGACAGCTTCGGACAAACACACTTGGTATATTATATTATAGGATATATATATATATATATATATATATATATATATATATATATAATCATTGGTATATATTTCCCCTTTCCTTTCACACAAAAACCCCAGTCTATTTTAAATATTTCTACCACACTTATTATTGTTACTAATTTTTCATTGTCAGGTATTCTTCTGTTTTTACCTTCATTGATTTCTAGGAAAAAAATACAATTGTAAGCCTTTCTTACAGAGCATTTGCTATCACTGTACTTCCCCCAATTATCTCCAAAAATGTTTCTATCCAAACAGTTTCACTGCATCTGACATATACTATTTAGTACCCGATACAATACTCATATATACAACATTTCTCCTGTGATGCTCCAGTGTTTTGAACTCTCTATCTCTCACTAACATATTTTTTCCTAGTTTGCAAAGCTTTAAGTATTGTGTTAAATCTCTATTATTTAGAGAAGGCTATAATTTTACTTAAATGTTTCACTGTCATTCACAACCACTGTCATCTACAATGAATCCGCTTCTTCATTTGTATCTACCGATCACCACTTACTTTGCAAAGTTCCTCGGAAGCAGGGTCCTTTAAAACCACTGGTTAAGTCAGTAAAGTCATGTGATGATTTAATTTAGACTAGCCCTGTATAGAGCTGTAAATAACAGCTCTAATGATATTAACTATAAATACAATTCTTCATTTTCAGCACTAATACAAAGGTTGTATGTGCATGGGTGCATTTCAGTGTGAAATAGAAGCATTTTTACAATATACTTCCATTAGCAAAAATGCTTCTAGTAAAAGTTATTAGGCATACGCAAATATCCTGTGAGGGCCCATGCACCAATATGCAAAGACCACAGCTTCTCATAGAGTCAGTGGTGGCTTGTGTGACACAAATTAAAGGGACAGTCTACCCCAGAACTTTTATTGTTTACAAAGATAGATAATCCCTTAATTATTCATTCCTCGGTTTTGCATAACCAAATGTTTCTGAAGGAACAAATTGCGACTGATTAGGGTCTTCATCATTCTAACAGTGCGTATGGAGTTGTTTCAGAGGGGGATACTCAGAGAAGTAGGTTGGTCACAGTTAGAAGGGGAAGTTGCAGTAAGTGGAAGAGTCAGGCCTCTTCTGAACTGGTACACCACAATAGATTTGCCAGATTGAGTGAAGGTGTTGGTGATGTCAGGTGTAGCAATCTCAGAGGGGGATGTTCTGCCGAACAATTCATTGAACAGTCCTCCAGTCACAGAAGAGGGACATACAAATATTAGCTCAAGATTGATGTTGGTCGTAGGAGACTCTATTATAAGAAAGGTAAAAAGGTTAATTTGTCATCCATGTCCCTTAACTAGAACAGTTTGCTATCTTCTAGGGGCTCATGTTAAGCATATTGATAAATTGCTAGAGCGATCTACGTCTGATCCAGCAGTCATTGTACATATTGGTACTAATGACAGAGTTAAAAGGATGGAATGTCCTAAAATAGACTTCACAGAGTTAGGAAACAAGCTCAAAGCACGGACCTTCACAGTAGAATTACCAGTGCCATGTGCCAACTCAGTAAGGCACAAGGCGCTATGGGCAGTTAATTCCTGGTTAAAAACATGGTGTACAAATGAGGACTTTGACATTTAGAGCACTGGGCTGGCTTTCATTTAGATACAGTCTATAGAGTAAGGATGAATTGCTCTTGAATGGTATGTGTGCAGGTGTGTTGGGGAGAGGATTTAGTCCATTTAGAGAATCTTTTAAACTACAAAAGAGGAAGGGTCGGTCCAAACATAATATAACTGACAGCTTAATCTGTGAATTTAATACATCCAGAATATCTCAAAGCATGGATGATAAAATGGTAAACTTAGGAAATTTCACATTACAAAGTTTGGAGGGAAAAGCATCAAATAGCAACAGAGGGCAAGAAAATTAAAAGTATCACAACAAATGCAATTAGTATGACAGGTAAAATGGGGAAGTTGGAGGTTTTAGCAGTAGAAAAGGAATATGACATTATAAGCACAACTGAAATCAGGTGGGATGATTCACATGACTGGGCAGTTAACTTAGAGGGCTATACTTTATTAAGGAGGGATAGGGGTAATAAAATAGGACGAGGAATTTGCATGTATATTAAACCTACAAAAAGGGAAGATATTTATGATAATACAGGTTTTAATGTAGAGGCACTGTGAATATATATATACCTGTATATATTATTAGGGACAGCAGCCTGCCCCCCAACATGCAAGAAACTCAACTGCTAATACAATTAATAATACTAATAATACCAGTGCTGTAATAATGGGATAATTTAACTAGCCAAAAATAAATTGGAGTAATAAAACTAGCAAAGCAGCTAAGGGAGACAGATTTTTAGAAACGCCCAAAGATAACCTCATGTCATAATTAATAGATTTATTCAAAGAACATAGTATGGCCATATATACAAGGAATGTAACAAATCATAGAAAAGAGCAATCAGATTATCATAAATTTAAAATGAAAGATTAATTGCAAATGATTCTGAGACACACAATACAAGTTTTTTATCTATATAAATGTCAAAAAATATAGTTAATTAAAATGTGAGACGGGTAGCATGATTACAAACAGTGAACGGGGGTTGGGGGGTGGCTGAGATGCCAAAGCTTTTCTTTTTTTAGTATACACAACCGAGGCTTTATATAAAGAAATATTATATTATCAGTATTATTACTGCTATTACTACTAATACGAATACTTCTAATAATAATCTGCTACTTTAAACACAGTGGTCATTTGCAGAAAGAAGAGTTTAGTCTAACTTACTACATACCTGTTTAGCCCTCATTAAGGTACATTAAAAGGAATTTGTATTTATATTTATTTATTTTATGTTTTTTAGGATGATTTCAAGAAATTTTCCAAGAAAAAGGTTTGGTACATTGAGCCTTTCACAGTAGAAGACAGAAAAGAACACATAATGGTTGCTGATTCAAAGTGTCTAATAAAGAAAGCCCTATTATTGCCAGATTACAAGGTATAGTATTTCAGTACATAGACTTAACCATAATGACCAACCCCAAAAAAAGTAGTGTCAATAAAAATCTGTATTTTTGGAAAGTATTAAACAAATAAAATTACAAACTTTCATTGTAAAATCTTTGTATTTAAAGGGATATGAAATCCAACAATTTTCTTTGTGATTCAGATAGACATACAATTTTCCAAAAGTGTCTAATTTACTTCTATTGTCAAAATTGTTTAATTCCCATGGTATTTTTTGTTGAAGAGATACCTAGGTAGATGTCTGGAGTGCTACATGGCAGAAAATAATGCTACCATCTAGTGGTCTTGCAAATAGATACCGTTCATGCAAAACAGCTGCTATATAGTGCTCCAGAAACGTATACACTCCTGAGCACAAGTCCCTACTTTTCAACAAAAGATACTAAAAGGATGAACAACATGTTATAATATAAGTTAAAGGGACAGGTTAAATTAAATTTTCATGATTCAGATACAGCATGTAATTTTAAACAACTTTCCAATTTACTTCCATTAAAAAAAATGTGCACAGTCTTTTATATTTACAATTTTTGAGTCACCAGATCCTACTGAGCATGTGCAAGAATTCACAGACTATACGTATATGCATTTGTGATTGGCTTATTGCTATCACATGGTACAAGGGGAGTGGAAATATACATAACTTTGAAATTTGTTATAAAAAATCGACTACTCATTTACAGTTCAGACTAAGTGCTATTGCATTGTCTTGTTATCTTGCATTTGTTGATTATGCAAATCTAATGTGTTGACTGGTCCTTTAATCAGAAAGAAAAATGTTGTGTTTTATGTCCCTTTAATACAAACAGCAATAAAACAAAATAATTTAAAGGGACATGAAACCCTAATTTTTTCTTTCATGATTTAGAAAGAGCACACAATTGTAAACACATTTCTAATTTACTTCTATTATCTAATTTGCTTAATTATCTTCATATTCTTTGCTGAAAAGCATATCTAGATAGGCTCAGTAGCTGCTGATTGGTGGCTGCACATAGATGCCTTGTGTGAATGGCTCACCCATGTAAACTTACATTCATTATTTTTAAAATAAAGATACCAAGAGAACGAAGACAATTTATAATAGGAGTATATTAGCAGTTGCTTAAAATTGCATGCTCTTTCTGAATCATGAAATAATTTTTTTGGGTTTAGTATCCCTTTAATAATTAAAAACACTCATTGGAGAAACTAACTATACAATTTTAGATGTATATATGAATATATGGGTAGATTCATTAAAGCTAAATGCAGCACTATTGTATACTCCCTCGGTAATTGGTGAGACAGACATTTATATATGTCTTTGTTTTTAATTAGAGATATGAAATATAGGCCTCTAGTTATCAAGCCGTCAACCTCAAATACGCTGGAATTCCGCAGAGTATTTGTGGCGAGGCTGATTCACCTTAGTTATCAAGCCCTACACACTGGCAAAAGTAGAATATAGTGACGTAAGCTTCGATCCGCCGTACTCAGTCCGACACAGATCGATTCTTATGTTACTCCAGATGTTCCGAACACAAGTTCGGCACAATCTGACTAATTTTGCTAGTTATCAAAAAACTAGCAGGTACGCTCAGCACTTTTTCGGCCCAGCGTACCTGGTTTTCAATCTGCCGCCCTGGAGGCGGCGGATCCCATAGGAATCAATGGGAGTCTGACCATAGCGAAAGTTCATGTTCGCTGCTGCCCGACATCCCATTGATTCCTATGGGAAATGTCTGCACCTAACACCCTAACATGTTCCCCGAGTCTAAACACCCCTAATCTGCCCCCCCTACACTGCCGCAACTAAATAAATGTATTACCCCCTAAACCGCCGCTCCCGGAGCCCACCACCACTCTAATAAACTGATTAACCCCTAAACCGCCGCTCCTGGACCCCGCAGCCACCTACATAATACCTATTAACCACTATCCTGCCCCCCTACACTGCCGCCACTATAATAAATTTATTTACCCCTATCCTGCCCCCCTATACCGCTGCCACCTATAATACATTTATTAACCCCTATCCTGCCCCCCCTCACACCGCCGCCACCTATAATACATTTATTAACCCCTATCCTGCCCCCCTACACCACCACCACTATAATAAAATTATTAACCCCTAAACCTAAGTCTAACCCTAACCCTAACACCCCCCTAACTTAAATATTAATTAAATACATCTAAATATTATAACTCTTATTAACTAAATTAATCCTATTTAAAACTAAATACTTACCTTTAAAATAAACACTAATATAGCTACAATATAAATAATAATTATATTGTAGCTATCTTAGGATTTATTTATATTTTACAGGCAACTTTCAATTTATTTACACTATCATTAAATTAATTAAATAAATTAGCTACAAATAACTACAATTAAATACAATTAAATAAACTAACTGAAGTACAAAAAAATTAAAAAACTAAGTTACAAAAAAATAAAAATACGTTACAAACATTTAAAAAATATTACAACAATTTTAAGCTACTTACACCTAATCTAAGCCCCCTAATAAAATAACAAAGCCCCCCTAAATAAAAAATGCCCTACCCTATTCTACAGTAAAAGGTTAACAGCTCTATTACCTTACCAGCCCTTAAAAGGGCCTTTTGCGGGGCATGCCCCAAAGAAATCAGCTCTTTTGCCTGTAAAATAAAAATACAACCCCCCCAACCTTAAAACCCACCACCCACACACCCCTACTCTAACCCAAACCCCCCTTAAATAAACCAAACACTACCCCCTGAAGATCATCCTACCTTTAGCCGTCTTCAGCCAGCCGACCACCGATGGAACAGAAGAGGACATCCGCAGCGGCCGAAGTCTTCATCCAAGGGGCGCTGAAGAAGTCTTCCATCCGATTGAAGTCATCATCCAAGGGGCGCTGAAGAAGTCTTCCATCCGATTGAAGTCATCATCCAGGCGGCGTCTTCAATCTTCATCCATCCGGAGCGGAGCGGAGCCATCTTCAGACGAGCCGACGTGGAGCCATCCTCTTCTACCGACGGACTAACGACGAATGACGTTTCCTTTAAGTGACGTCATCCAAGATGGCGTCCCTCAAATTCCAATTGGCTGATAGGATTCTATCAACCAATCGGAATTAAGGTAGGAAAAATCTTATTGGCTGATTTAATCAGCCAATCAGATTGAAGTTCAATCGGATCGGCTGATCCAATCAGAAAATCAGATTGAGCTTGCATTCTATTGGCTGATCGGAACAGCCAATAGAATGCGAGCTCAATCTAATTGGCTGATTCAATCAGCCAATCAGATTTTTCCTACCTTAATGCCGATTGGCTGATAGAATCCTATCAGCCAATCGGAATTTGAGGGACGCCATCTTGGATGACGTCACTTAAAGGAACCATCATTCGTCGTTAGTCCGTCGGTAGAAGATTATGGCTCTGCGTCGGCTCATCTGAAGAAGGCTCCGCTCCACTCCGGATGAATGAAGATTGAAGACGCCGCCTGGATGATGACTTCAATCGGATGGAAGACTTCTTCAGCGCCCCTTGGATGATGACTTCAATCGGATGGAAGACTTCTTCAGCGCCCCTTGGATGAAGACTTCGGCCGCTGCGGATGTCCTCTTCTGTTCCATCGGTGGTCGGCTGGCTGAAGACGGCTAAAGGTAGGATGACCTTCAGGGGGGTAGTGTTAGGTTTATTTAAGGGGGGTTTGGGTTAGAGTAGGGGTGTGTGGGTGGTGGGTTTTAATGTTGGGGGGGTTGTATTTTTATTTTACAGGCAAAAGAGCTGATTTCTTTGGGGCATGCCCCACAAAAGGCCCTTTTAAGGGCTGGTAAGGTAATAGAGCTGTTATTTTATTACCGGGCTTAGATTAGGTGTAAGTAGCTTAAAATTGTTGTAATATTTTTTAAATGTTTGTAACTTATTTTTTTTAATTTTTTGTAACTTAGTTTTTTTATTTTTTGTACTTTAGTTAGTTTATTTAATTGTATTTAATTGTAGTTATTTGTAGCTAATTTATTTAATTAATTTAATGATAGTGTAGTGTTAGGTTTAATTGTAACTTAGGTTAGGATTTATTTTACAGATAATTTTGTATTTCTTTTAGCTAGGTAGTTATTAAATAGTTAATAACTATTTAATAACTATTCTAACTAGCTAAAATAAATACAAAGTTACCTGTAAAATAAATATAAATCCTAAAATAGCTACAATGTAATTATTAATTACATTGTAGCTATCTTAGGGTTTATTTTACAGGTAAGTATTTAGTTTTAAATAGGAATAATTTATTTAAGTATAGTGTAGTGTTAGGTGTAATTGTAACTTAGGTTAGTTTTTATTTTACAGGTAAATTTCTCTTTATTTTAACTAGGTAGCTATTAAATAGTTAATAACTATTTAATAGCTATTGTACCTAGTTAAAATAAATTGAAAGTTGCCTGTAAAATATAAATAAATCCTAAAATAGCTACAATATAATTATTATTTATATTGTAGCTATATTAGGGTTTATTTTAAAGGTAAGTATTTAGTTTTAAATAGGATTAATTTAGTTAATAAGAGTTATAATATTTAGATGTATTTAATTAATATTTAAATTAGGAGGGGGTTAGGGTTAGACTTAGGTTTAGGGGTTAATAATTTTATTATAGTGGCAGCAGTATAGGGGGGCAGGATAGGGGTTAATAAATTTATTATAGGTGGCGACGGTGTAGGGGGGGCAGATTAGGGGTTAATACGTTTAATATAGGTGGCGGCGGGGTCTGGGAGTGGCGGTTTAGGGGTTAAACAATTTATTTAGTTGCGGCGGGGTCCGGGATCGGCAGGATAGGGGTTAATACATTTATTTTAGGTGGTGGCAGGATAGGGGTTACTAGGTATAATGTAGGTGGCGGTGGGCTCCGGGAGAGTCGGTTTAGGGGTTAATACATTTATTATAGTTGCGGCGGTGTCCGGGAGTGGCGGTTTAGGGGTTAATACATTTATTATAGTTGCGGCGGTGTCCGGGAGCAGCGGTTTAGGGGTTAATACATTTATTATAGTTGCGGCAGGGTCTAGGAGCGGCGGTTTAGGGGTTAATAACTTTATTTAGTTGCGGGGGGCTCCGGGGGCACCGGTATAGGGGGTAGAACAGTGTAGTTTAGTGTGGGTGCTTAGTGACAGCTTGTCAATAAAGCTGTCAAATAGCCGAAGAGCAGCGAGATCGGATGAGTGTTAACTACTACAGTCCGCTGCTCATCGCCCCGTACTTGGTGCGTGGCTTTTTGACAGATTTATTGCTAACTTTGGAGAGCGTATTCAGGTCCGCGGCGGCGATGTGAGGCAAGCTTAGGCGGGCGTATTGGGACCGGTGATGGCAGGTAAGTAGACACGTTGATAACTAGGCCTCATAGGCCTCTAGTTATCAATATCTGTCGGACCTGATACGACAGAGCGGATCAGGTCCACCAGACATCGCTGAATACGGCGAGCAATACGCTTGCCATATTCAGCATTGCACCAGCAGCTCACAAGAGCTGCTGGTGCAACGCCGCCCCCTGCAGACTCGCGCCAGCAGGGGTGTCAATCAACCCGATCGTACTCGATCGGGTTGATTTCTGGCGAAGTCTGTCCGCCTGCTCAGAGCAGGCGGACAGGTTATGGAGCAGCGGTCTTTGTGACCACTGCTTCATAACTGCTGTTTCTGGCGAGTCTGAAGACTCGCCAGAAACAGGGGCCATCAAGCTCCTTATGGAACTTGATAACTAGAGGCCATATAGTACAGCTAAAGACATCTGCAGAAAATGCAAGAAAATTCCATTCTTACATTTATTTCATACCAGCATTTTTTTTTATTCTAAATTACAGTGATTTCATCTTCTTAAGTGTATTTTCTATCAGCAAATGTGTTTTTGTGATTAGGATTTAAATTAAAGTTTTTTTGTTACTGTGACTTTGAAAACGTTAGAGCACAAATTTTTAACTTTCAACTCATAATACAAGCGCAAATTTCTAAGCATAAAAAATTACTTCTACCAGTTTTAACGTTCAAACGTAAGTGCAAACTAACGCCCCACTTGTAATATAGCCCATTATGTGCAGTGAGATTTGGAATTTTTGGCAATATTTTAAAACTTTTATGGAAATTAATTCCCCACAGTGTTATTCTTGATTTTTAATTACAATTTCGCAAAAAAAGAAAACAAAGTAAAATATTACATTTTAAAAAATAATTGAGCAAATATGCCCAGGAAATCCGTCATGCCCATATACAAATGTGATTCAGATCTTTTAACTCTTAGCAGAAACATCACTCTATAAAATTGGAAAACACACATTGATCATCATTCATTATTAGTTTTCATTGTGGAGAACAAATATCTTGGCAGTTATCAATCTCAACTGTGTTTGAGTCAGAAAGATTATGATCACTTGCTGAATGAATGAAAATAAATCAACCCCAATATATGACCTAAATATAAACTAGACAATTTACTTGCAAGAAATATTCAGCTAGATTACGAGTTTTGCGGTATGAGTGAAAAAGCAGCGTTATGGCTCTTTTTCACTACCGCTGGTATTAAAAGTTTTGCAGGTATATCTGTACCACACACTTTTTTGGCCGTAACGCAACACAACTACTGCAGCTTTCATTGGGACTTCCATAGCGCCGGTATTACGAGTTTGCCTGTCCAGGCCAAAATGTTAGCGGTACAGTCTATATCGTCAAGATCCGTACCGTAAACTGAAAGTCAGTAGTTATGGCTTTTATGTTTCAAAGTCGTAACATAAAACTCATAACTAAATTGCTAAAAAGTACACTAACACCCATAAACTACCCATTAACCCCTAAACCAAGGCCCTCCCGCATTGCAAATACTAAAATAAAATTATTAACCACTAATCTGCCGCTCCGGACATCGCCGCCACTATAATAAACATATTAACCCCTAAACTGCCGTACTCCCGCATCACAAACAATAGTTAAATATTATTTACCCCTAATCTGCTGTCCCTAACATCACCACAACCTACATTACTGTTATTAACCCCTAATCTGCTGTCCCTAACATCGCTGCCACTATACTAAAGTTATTCACCCCTAAACCTAAGCCTAAGTCTAACCTTAACACCCACTAACTTTAATATAATTAAAATAAATCTAAATAAAACTTACTATCATTAACTAAATAATACCTATTTAAAACTAAATACTTACCTGTAAAATAAACCCTATGCTAGCTACAATATAACTAATAGTTACATTGTAGCTAGCTTAGGTTTTATTTTTATTTTACAGGTAAGTTTGTATTTATTTTAACTAGGTAGACTAGTTACTAAATAGTTATTAACTATTTACTAGCTACCTAGCTAAAATAAACACAAATTTACCTGTAAAATAAATCCTAACCTGAGTTACACTAACACCTAACCTTACACTACAATTAAATAAATTACATTAATTAAATACAATTAACTAAATTGCAAAAAAACAAAACACTAATTACACCTAATCTAATAGCCCTATCAAAATAACCCCCCCAAAAAATAACCCCCCCGCCATACAATAAATTACCAATGGCCCTTAAAAGGGCCTTTTGCGGGGCATTACCCCAAAGAAATTAGTTCTTTTCCCTGTAAAATAATAATATAAACAACCCCCCAACAGTAAAACCCACCACCCACAAAACCAAACACCCCAAATAAAATCATATAAAAAAAACCTATGCTCCCCATTGCCCTGAAAAGGGCATTTGTATGGGCATTGCCCTTAAAAGGGCATTTAGCTCTTTTTCTGCCCAAACCCTACGCTAAAAATAAAACCCACCCAATAAACCCTTAAAAAAAAACTAACACTAACCCCCGAAGATCCACTTACAGTTTTTGAAGACCGGACATCCATCCTTAACGAAGCCGGGAGAAGTCTTCATCCAAGCGGCAAGAAGTCCTCAACGAAGCTGGGAGAAGTCTTCATCCAAGCGACAAGAAGTGGTCCTCCAGACGGGCAGAAGTCTTCATCCAGACGGCATCTTCTATCTTCATCCTTCCGACACGAAGCGGCTCTATCTTCAAGACATCCAGCGCGGAGCATCCTCTTCTTTCCACGGCTCTTCAAGAATTAATTCTCCTTTAAATTATGTCATCCAAGATGGCGTCCCTTGAATTCCGATTGGCTGATAGAATTTGATCAGCCAATCGGAATTAAAGGTGAAACAATCCTATTGGCTGATCTTCGGGGGTTAGTGTTAGGTTTTTTAAGGGTTTATTGGGTGGGTTTTATTTTTAGCTTAGGGTTTGGGCAGAAAAAGTGCTAAAAGCCCTTTTAAGGGCAATGCCCATACATATGCCCTTTTCAGGGCAATGGGGAGCTTAGGTTTTTTTTAGATAGGATTTTATTTGGGGGGTTTGGTTGTGTGGGTGGTGGGTTCTACTGTTGGGGGGTGGTTTGTATTATTTTTTTACAGGGAAAAGAGCTGATTTCTTTGGGGCAATGCTCCGCAAAAGGCTCTTTTAAGGGCCATTGGTAGTTTATTGTAGGCTAGGGGATTTTTATTTGGGGGGGGGGCTTTTTTATTTTGATAGGGCTATTAGATTAGGTGTAATTAGTTTTAATATTTGATAATTTCTTTTTTATTTTGTGTAATTTAGTGTTTGTTTTATTTTGTAATTTAGTTAATTGTATTTAATTAATGTAATTTATTTATTTGTAATGTAAGGTTAGGTGTTAGTGTAACTCAGGTTAGGTTTTATTTTACAGGTAAATTTGTATTTATTTTTGCTAGGAAGCTAGTAAATAGTTAATAACTATTTAGTAACTAGTCTACCTAGTTAAAATAAATACAAACTTACCTGTAAAATAAAAATAAAACCTAAGCTAGCTACAATGTAACTATTAGTTATATTGTAGCTAGCTTAGCGTTTATTTTACAGGTAAGTATTTAGTTTTAAATAGGTATTATTTAGTTAATGATAGTAAGTTTTATTTAGATTTATTTTAATTATATTAAAGTTAATGGGTGTTAGGGTTAGACTTAGGGTTAGGTTTACGGGTTAATAACTTTAGTTTAGTGGCGGCGACATTTGGGAAGGCAGATTAGGGGTTAATAAGTGTAATTAAGATGTCGGAGATGTCGGGGGCGGCAGATTAGGGGTGTTTAGACTCAGGGTTTATGTTAGGGTGTTAGGTGTAAACATAACTTTTGTTTCCCCATAGGAATCAATGGGGCTGCGTTACGGAGCTTTACGCTCCTTTATTGCAGATGTTAGGCTTTTTTTTAGCCGGGTCTCTCCCCACTGATGTTTATGGGGAAATCGTGCACATGCACGTAAAACCAGCGCAAAGCAGCACTGATATTTGAGTGCGGTATGGAGCTCAATTTTGCTCATTGCTGCAATATTGCCTGCTAACGCCGAGTTTATGAAAACCTGTAATTGCAGCGCTATAGGGAGGTGAGCAGTGGAAATAATTTGCAAGTTAGCACCAAGCCGCTCTTACCGCAAAACTCGTAATATAGCCGAAAGACAGGTAAAGACAAAACATTGATAAAAATGTCATGTTTAAATAATTTTTCCTGAGCTTTGCTGATTACTTTAAAAATACCTAATATATCACTTGGTCAAATAAAATTTTGGAGTGAGAGAGCAGTATCCACTCCCTGCATTTAAGATTGCATAAAGGTGTATTTCAAAATAATGTTTGAGAAGTGAATATGTACCTATTTGGTTGCAACATAAAAAAAAGTTATCTATTACTTTTATTATAGGTACGATGCATTAGAGTACAGAAGATACGTTATATCTGGAACATATTAGAGAGAAAGTTTGAGAAGATCGGGTAAGTTAATAATTGGATTTTTTTTTTCTTACTTGTTCATCAAACTATTCTTAATTAGCAAAACATTTTTTTTTTATTTTAAAACTTCTTTATTCAAAAAATAAGAAATTACAATACATGAAATGTATAAGGCTGTACACTGTTCATCTCAAAGGTAGACAGAATAACTACTGGCACACAAAGGACAAAAGTACATTTTACAATGTTTTCTGTTTTGTATAGAGAACACGGAACACAATTCAACATCTCACATTAAACATAGAACAATATATATTGTATTATACTTTTGGAGTAGTGTGTTTGAATGTGTAAATGAGTGGAAAGCCTCTTATCTAATTATGCTATGTTCGGGGGAAGTTGTCATAAAAGATGTCTAGTCTATTGATGGACATATAAAAGTACCGTCCTAGACATAAGTTAGTTGTTGTTTGTTGTAACCAGCTTTGTGTAGAAGGGACTTTCTCTTGTTTCCAAAGTCTTGGAATAAGTTGTTTTGCACTGTTTACAATAATATGGAATAGTTTAGCATGTAGTTTCGAAGGGAGCTTAGGGAATACATTAAACAAAAATATCAGTGGATCCAGAGGCCAATTGCAATCAAACAGGTAGTTTATATACAATCTAACTTCTTCCCATGAGTCTCTAATCATTGAGCACTACTACCAGATGTGATAAAGTGAACCTATTTGACTACACTTCCTCCAGCATTTATCTGACACCTGAGGGGATTTGTGTTTTAGTCTTAGTGGGGTGAGGTACCATTGCATGAGAAGCTTGTAGTTTGTTTCTAGTATCTTTGGAGAGCGTGACAAATGGGAAACAGAGTGGAAAATTGAGTTCCAATCGGATTGTGTTCTTGATAGGGCAGGGAGTCCTGCCATTTTTGTGAGTATGATGGTCGTTTTTGATGTTGTGGTGATAGTAAGATTTTGAAAACCAAAGAGATTGAGTGTTGGGGCGGGGCTGGTGCACTGCATAATGTTTCAAATGGAATTTGTGGCCGGAATAAATATTATTTCAGCTTATGGCGTTGTAAAAAATGTGCTAATTGGTGGTAATGATACCAAGTTTTGAAGGTGTCTTTACCTAAATCTTTTATTTGCTCTATGGGTAGGATATTAGAGTCTTTGATGGTCAAGTATATAGGTATGAGTTTGTTTATATCTGTGATGTCCTTATTAATATGTCTCGTCCCTAATGGCAGTTGCGAGTTGCACAAGATTGGGGTTAGATGGGAAGGGATATTCAAGATATTTCGATATTTACGCAATACAGAGTCCCAAGTATCTAAGGTTTCTTTAATAATTGGAGATTGGCAAATTGCATGTGGTCTAGACTGTGGTGATAGCCAACAAATACTACCAATCTGGGGGAATTTGATCAAATCTTGTTCAATCGTGATCCACGTTTTGGTGTAGGGGTTACCATAGTGGTACCAGTCAATGATTTTTGTTAGGATGGTTGCAAATCTATAGGCTTGGAGGTCAGGGATACCCAATCCTCCCTGGTGTTTAGGTAGGTATAATGTTGTTCTGGAAATTCTCTGAGGTTTTCGATTCTATATGTAGGAAATCAATGTGTTATGTAGTAGTGGAATATAGGTTTTTGGTAACACATATAATATTTTAGGGAGGAGGGTCATTTTGACTGTACTAATTCTGCCCAGCCATGAAATTAGTTTAAGGAGCCATTCGTTGGTGAGTTGATGGAATTCATTAATTAATTTTTCGTTATTTAATTTAAATAATTGAGAAGGGTCAGGTGATAAATGCATAAGTATTTTAATGTGAGTGTAGTGATTATAAAGGGGGTGGTTTGAGAGAGTTGTGTTTTGTCTTTTTGGGTAATTGTAAAGGCAATAGTTCCAATTTATTGAAGTTAATGGAATAATTAGAGAGTACTAAGCTAGTACTTCTATGGAAAGAACAAAAAGTAAAGAGGAAAGGGGGCAGCATTTAGAATGGGAAAGGGGTCCGAAAGAGTTTCATTTATTCAGATTTTAGCTGATGGTTGGGTGAATAGGGCGAAGATTTTTGCTAGGAATTTATCTGGGAACCCAAATTTCTGTAACGTGAGAGATAGAAAAGTCCAGTCCAGTCTGTCAAAAACCTTTTCCATGTCCATTGACAGGAGGACTGAGAGTATCTGATTCTTAGTTATTTGATTGATTAGATGTAAACTTTTTACAGTGTTGTCCCTTGCCTCTCTTCCCTGTACAAAGCCGGACTGATCTTGATGTATGATATTGGGGAGTATGGGGTTAAGCCTATTGACTAGTATTTTTGAATATGATTTTAAATCTACGTTAAAAAATGAGATAGGCCTGAAGTGAGCTGGTTGGTCCAGGGCCTTACCTGGCATCGGGAGGAAACTTATACGTGCTTCTAGCATGTTGGCCCGGAATTGGGTTGTCAGTGTCTATATTCTGAAATAGTGCTAATAAATGTGGGCTAAGTAAGTCTTTAAAGGTTTTGTAGTATGTTCCAGAAAAGCCATCTGGCCTCAGACTTTTCCCAGGGGATAATGATTTGATGGCCTCTTTGAGCTCATCTGATTCTATTTGTTCTAATAAGGGTTTCTTCCATTTCTGGAGTAATCTGAGGGATGTGTAACATATGAAGATATTTCTGGCAATCTGTTTTGTGTTTTTCTATGTCTCTGCCAGGGAATAAGTTATATAAGTTGGCATAATAATGTCTAAAAATTTTCCCCATTGAAAGGGAGTCCTCTACACGTGATCCATTTTATTGGGTTAGTTAGTGTATATAGTTCGCATTTAGTTTTTTCTTAAGGTCTCTAGCCAGGAGTTTGCCCGGCTTGTTACCATCTGTGTGAATTTTTTGTTTTAGAAAGAAGGAGGTTTTTTGTGCTTTAATGTCTAATAATGTGTTTAGTTCATGTCTATGTTGAGTCAGATTTTGTAGTATGGAATCATCTAGAGGGTTGTGTTTGCTGGTCAAATTGGCTAATTAGTTGTATTAGGTTTTGTTGTTGTCTGGCTATTCTAGATTTATGTGCTTTAAGTTTGATGATTTCTCCCCATATTACACACTTGTGGGCCTCCCATTTCGTGCTTAAAGAGGTATCTGGGGAATAATTTTCCTGGAAGCAATTGGTTATGCATTTAGTTATTTGTTCCTGGGCTTGGGGATCTGCTAGCAAGGTATCATCAAGTTTCCATTGGAATGGTTTGGAGGGCCATTTGAATGTGTTGTGTACTGCTGATGAGTGATCGGACCAAGTAGTGGGTATTAAGCGGGAAGAATGTAAAAATGATAACAATAAGTGGTCTACTAAAATATAGTCCAGACGTGAGTATGATTTGTTGGGATTGGAAAAGAAGGTGTAGTCTCTCTTAGTAGGGTTGAGTTGCCGCCATGTATCATGTAGTGATAGTAGGTAGAAGTCTTGCCATATTCTTTTGTGGAATTTACGTCTCAATTTTATAGTTTGGTTGGAGCTATCTAAAAGGGGATCTAATGGGATATTGAGGTCTCCGGGTATTAATAAGGCAAGTTTTTGAAATTGGATGATCGAGTTGGTGATAGAACGAAAGAAAGTGGTCTGGGAAGAATTCGGTGCACAAATATTGACAATAGAAATAGGTTTAACGTATAGAAGACCTAGGTAACGGCTCTCTTTATCCATATCTACCTTTACTAATTGAAATGGGGATAGATCGGTGGATTAAAATACTGACCCCAATTATCTTTTTAGTAGGATGACAACTGTGGTAATGTGTTGGGTATTGAGGAGAAAAGTATTTTGGTATGGAGGATTTCTTAAAATGTGTTTCTTGGAACAACAATATATCATATTTACAATGCTTATAGTCTTGCATTGCTCTAGAGCGCTTCATTGGTGAATTAAATCCCTTAACATTCTGCGTCAGGAAGGAGAATAGTTGTGGGGTTGAATCATCCATTAAATGTAGACAAACTGTACACAGATGGCAACCAGAGCCAAACAGGTACCTGTAAGAGGCACCAAATGATGAAAAAAAAAATATATATATATACAAAATGACAAATTGGTATCCCTTAGTAAAGTGTACAAAAAAGAGCCAAAATGTACAATCAGCTCCAAAGGTCACAATAAAAGGCACAAACATATCCAAATATTCAGTGCATATATATCACAGAGGTGCATATAAATCAGATTCACATATATAATATATAACCCAACACATATATTAATTGACAAACATGTACACAGGCTCAAGCGCATATATAAGGAAAATGTGGAAAGTCCAGAGATATAATAAAGTAGGAAAGTCCTGATAATGTAACCTGATTCAATCTCAGAACAGAGTCCAGGACTGGAGGCAGCTCCTCTAGAGTGTCACGCCACAACACAGAAGATGATGATCTAGAAAGGAGAAGATAGAGGGCGCCACATGGTGCAAATCAGACTGTAACACAGAGAGTATTGGTAGACAATAGGAATCCTACTCACGTGGTGAGAAGCACTAGTTTGCAGTAAAGGCAGTCCGGAACCAAACGGTCGTCCGGTAGACCCAGTGGTGATACAGAAGCAGACGGTATCCTCCTCCCGCCAAGGGGAGTCCAGAGATCCCAAATGCCATGACCGTGAGTGCAGGGCCCACGATAGACAAAAGACAACAGCTCAGGATGGAGTCTCAGAACTGCTCAGGCCAAGAGACAGCAGCTAAAGGAAACAAAATGGTGTCCTCCAAAAAGGGGAGGTGTTTCCAACTGATGGTGCAGCAGCAAAATGAGAGTAAAATAATTTATTAAAAGATTAAAAACAAACTATCTCTCATAGGTGCTATACTTATATCTAATCACAACCAATCAGCAGTGAGGCCAAGTGCACACCCACCAGTTGATACCAAATATCATGCAGGTAAATCAAAATAAAAACCAAATGAATTTGTCTTCTATTCTCCAAGATAACAGAATGGTGCACATATAGTTAAATTAGTATTGATACATTAGTTAATAAAATAATTAATAAATATATACAAAATCTCATGATAATTAAAACCGTCAACATTTCATAAAAGGCGTTATCTAAGATGTCATGAAATGGTATAGACCAAACAGTGAAGTCAGGACAGTCAGGAAAATTGAACCAATTGTGGAATTAATTGTTTATGTTCATTATCGTCATAATCGATTGCATGGCTAACCCACACACTTATAACCAAAAAGTATTATTAATATTCAAAGCCACCAATATGTGCTTATGCAAGAAATAATGATTATAAAGTTCATATCATTAGGGAAAAAACATTCTCACCGGGAGCGTCATGATGACAGGGGTGGGGGCATGGTTTGTCACGTGGTGCTACTAAGCTAGATGTATAATGAAAAAGATTATGTATTAGATCGATAGAAGACTGTTTAATAAAAGATCACGAATAATGTGTATCAGAAGCTAAATGCGATCTCATTTCAATCCTTGTGTTGTATAATGCACTGCTCGTAAACGGCAGGTATCTATTGAACCACATAATTCTCATGGGGGCGTGATAAGCCGACTATAATCTTAATGCCAACTAAATCAAAGCCTTGAAATGCCTGAAAAATAATCCCAACTTAGTGGTACATCAGGCAGACAAGGGGGGTGAAATTATACTACAGGATTTATCTGATTATTTAATAGAGGCTAATAAGATACTTAGCGATAAGAATCATTACAAAAAACTACAATTTGACCCCACTGATAGATATCTTAAGATTCTTTCAGGTATTGTTAATTTTGGGCATCAGGAAGGGATCATATCAATGGCTGAAAGGAATTGTTTTAATTACTGTGAAACCGAACTGTGCATTCTATTACCATCTACCAAAGGTACATAAAAATGTTCAATGCCCCCCAGGTAGGCCCATCATTGCAGGAATTGGTAGCCTGACTGATAACGTGTCAGCATATGTAGATTGTTTTTTACAACGGTATGTACTCACACTAGACTCATATATCAAAGATTCCCTTGATTTGATCAACAAATTAGAACATGTTGTGATTCATGAGGACTATATCTGGATCTTGTGTGATGTGCATGCATTATATTCTAATATACAACATAATTGAGGCATTAAGGCTATATCAAGATATTTGTCGGATGATTTTAATATTCCTGCCTTACAGAAAGAATTTATTCTACAATTGATTGCATTTATATTACAACATAATTATTTTGTTTTTCAAGATGAATATTATCTGCAATTAATAGGTACTGCCATGGGGACCAGGTTCGCTCCGAGTTTTGCCAATCTCTTTATGGGCATGTTTTGAGGAAAGATACATCTACAGCTTGGCATACAGGGCAAACCTGGTCTTCTATGGCAGATACATTGACGTTCTTTTGTTTATATGGAGAGGGGACATCACCTCTGCTGAATCTTTTGTCACACATCTTAACTCTAATGAGATGAGTATAACTTTTTCTAGCAATATCGAACAAAAATCCATAGTATTTTTGGATTTATGTCTGTCTTTCTCCAGAGATAACAGAATTATCACCACCACCCATTTCAAGACTGTTGTCTGCAATAGCTATCTTAACTATAAGCGTAATCATTACAGCTCCTGGTTAAACAATATACCATATGGACAGTTTAAGAGGATACGCAGAAATTGCAGCCTCATTGACGACTATGAACAACAGAGAATTATTTTAAAGACCCGTTTTAGGGAAAAAGGTTATCCCCAACATGTGATTGATGCCGGTTATGAGCGTGCTAAAAATGATGATCGTAAGTCCTATTTTGGACCAAGAATCTAATACTACAATACTAATAAGACCGCTCATCAATCAAATTCAATTTTTATTACTCAATATAATGTTAATCATATGAAGATAAAATGTATCATAAAAACACTGGGGGCTGCTTTGTAGGGACCCCATACTTGGCAAATTATTAGATTCCATACCTAGATGTGTTTTTAAAAGAGCCCCTACACTTAAGAATTATTTGGCTTATGTGGCATCTCTGCAGGCGTCCAATGCCGGATTCTGGGACAAATCACCCTTTGCCATTGCTCAGACAATGTTTCATGTGGGAAGTTTTTCCCTCTCGCAATTCTATACTCAACTAATAAGACAGAATGAGACTCTTATACAAACTAATATGCTGGCGAAATTAGCTGCAGATATCCCCATAACGGTAACAGTGCAAGACCTGAAAGACAGTCTAGACCTCACAAAACAAGCCACACTCACGATCACTTATAGAGAGGCACAGATTAGAATGTTACACAAAGATTATATTACACCTAACAGACTATCAAAGTGGAATAATCTACATCCCAATCAATGTATTAAGTGTAGTAGTGCAACCCCCTCTTTTTTACATTACTTCTATACATGCCCGATTATTCAACGCTTTTGGGGCCATTTTCAATATTGGGTAAAGACTACATTTGATATTGAGATATAGTTCACCACAGCTGAGATTTACCTTTTTAAGTGGGATGACACACATAAACTGCATCATCGGATACTTACGATGTGCACATTACTAGCGAGACATTGTATCCTAACAAGATGGATTTCCAAACAACCCCCAAAAATAGCACAGTTTAAACATCTATTGATAAGACAACTGTACATAGAGCAGCATGATGTGAGGCTGGATACGTTCCGCAGGTTGAGGCCTTTTTGGAAAAAATGGTGCCCTCTTATCAATACATTCAGTGCAGACTTGAAAAACCAGATCATAAGACCTTTCCTACACTCTGAAATGATGCCTCAGCTCAATATGGGAGGGGATGGGCAATCATTATTGGAGCATAGGGAAATCCATAACAATATCCAGTTCCCAACTGAGGAAATGCTGTTCTAAATAACATGGCCCAATTTTTTTTTTTTTCCCACCCCCCCTCCCTTTACCAGGTTGCTTCCAGGTTGTATGGTTTTTGTTAATTATATTGTTATATAGTTATGTTTAAAATGGAAACAGATGTGACAATCAATGCTAGGAAAGAGGACTTTATTGAGATGTATTACTCTCGGCAAAGACAATCACAAGATCTCTTCTCACCTTCCAGCATATGGATTAACATTGACAATTCGCTTTATTATATCATGCCTATGGAGGAGTGGAATATGACATTGATTATTTTATGTTATGTACTTGTCGCACAGTGAATATTTGTCTTCGTATCATGTTGTATCTGTTTCCTGTAATAAAAAAGAATTAAAAAAAAAAAAGAATTATTTGGCACCTAGTAAGGTTGTCGTACATAAAAATAGAGCTAACATACCTGAAACAACGACGGTCTGTAATAATCGTATGTCACTCAAAAAGAAAGGGATAGTGAAATGTCACCTAAGAAATTGTAACATGTGTAAATATATTAACCCCGGATGTAAAGTGTTTTCCTCAAATATCACAAAAACAATCATACACTATACACCAATATCTGTCATGTGCTTCTACATATGTAGTGTATCTGTTAACTTGTAATCTTTGTGGAATTCAATATTTTGGTCGGACATGTAGATTGATCAGAAACAGATGAAGTGAACATTTTAGAAATATGAAAAATAAGTTCCAAAATCATAGTGTCCCTAGACACTGTAATAGCATACACAATGGGTCCCTTAATACATTTAACATCTGTCCACTCGAAACAATCCCTTTTACTCATTTTTATAATAGATTCAATAGATTGAGACAGAGGGAGACTTATTGGATATACAAGTTGAAGACAATGTTTTCCTCTGGTCTCAATCTCAACATGGATTTGGCTGCATTTTGAATGTTATCCCTTTCCCCCTCTATTACTCCACCATCTATCTATTTCTTGATGCATATTCTCTGACCACATTACTATACAACATCATAATTTCCCCATCATCACATCTCACTCGTCATGAATATACTATTCCCTAGCTGACCACCATGTACCTGCCGATTGAGGGTTCACCATGTTTTTTGGTTAATCACATTGGCCCCTATATATCTACATATATGTATATCTTAATATATGTAGGTTGTATATTAATATGTCACTTTATGTGGTATTATGAGAGATCATTTAGCACCACTTTTAGCTTGTTATCCACTCACTAATACGTCACTTTCATTAGTTGACCACCATGTACCTGCCGATTGAGGGTTCACCTTGGTTTTTGGTTAATCACATCGGCTCCTATATATCTACATAAATGCATCTCTTAATATATATAGGTTTTATATTGATATGTCACTAAAATGTGGTATTATGAGAGATCATCTAGCACCACCTTTAGCTTGTTATCCACTCACTAACATGTCACTTTCCTCAGCTGACCACCATGTACCTGCCGATTGAGGGTTCACCATGTTTTTTGGTTTATCACATTGGCTCCTATATATCTACATATATGTATCTCTTAATATATGTAGGTTATATATCAATATGTCACTATATATGTGGTATTATGAGAGATCCTCAAGCACCACCTTTAGCTTGTTATCCACTCGCTAATACGTCACTGTGAAATCCCCTTATTACACATTAGCCTACCGATCACTTAGCTACCCATGGTCACATCATCCCTCACACCACTCCCCCACATCTTGACATTAAGGTATGTAACCCCTCTCCTATTTGTTTTGGTCTGTAGTGGTTCACAAGTAACCCTGCATTGCACTTTAAGTCACCAATGCACTTAAATTCACTACCACACATCACAATCAGTGTTGTTATAACAATTTTACCTTACGTTATAGCCCCAAATAGATGTGCGAGTACTAGGAACTCTCAGTATATCCAGACATACTTTTTTGCCACTTAATATAAAACACCGATCATATTTGATTAGTTAATCCCACTGTCTTTGTTGACAGTGTGGTTTTGTCACGCCTCCCATTCATCTCTTATTGATATGATTGGTCTATAGTTCACGCTGACTCTGTTTATAGTCGGCTTATCACGCCCCCATGAGAATTATGTGGTTCAATAGATACCTGCCGTTTACAAGCAATGCATTATACAACACAGGGATTGAAATGAGATCGCATTTAGCTTCTGATACACATTATTCTTGATCTTTAATTAAACAGTCTTCTAACGATCTAATACATCATCTTTTTCATTACACATTTAGCCTAGTAGCACCACGTCATGAACCATGCCCCCACCCCTGAAATCATGACGTTCCCGGTGAGAATGTTTTTTCCCTAATGATATGAACTTTATAATCATTATTTCTTGCATAAGCACATATTGGTGGCTTTGAATATTAATACTACTTTTTCGTTATAAGTGTGTGGGTTAGCCATACAATCGAATATGACGATAATGAACATAAAAAAATTATTCCACAATTGGTTCAATTCTCCTGACTGTCCTGACTTCAGTTTGGTCTATACCATTTCATGACATCTTAGATAACGCCTTTTATGAAATGTTGACGGTTTTAATTATTTATTAGCTAATGTATCAATACTAATTTAACTATATGTGTACCATTCTGCTATCTTGGAGACTAGAAGACAAATTCATTTGTTTTTTATTTTGATTTACCTGCATGATATTTGGTATCAACTGGTGGGTGTGCACTTGGCCTCACTGCTGATTGGTTGTGATTATATATAAGTATAGCAGCTATGAGAGATAGTTTGTATAGCCTGATGAAACAGTGCTGTGACACTGAGAAACGCGTTGCTGTTGTTTTTAATCTTTTAATAAATTATTTTACTCTCATTTTGCTGCTGCACCATCAATTGGAAACACCCCCCTTTTTGGAGGTCACCATTTTGTTTCCTTTAGCTGCTGTCTCTTGGCCTGAGCAGTTCTGAGGCTCCATCCTGAGCTGTTGTCTTTTGCCTATCGTGGACCCTGCAATCACGGTCACGGCACTTGGGATCTCTGGACTCCCCTTGGTGGGACGAGAATACTGTCTGCTTCTGTATCACCACTGGGTCTACCGGACTGCCTTTACTGCACACTAGTGCTTCTCACCACGTGAGTAGGATTCCTATTGTCTACCAATACTCTCTGTGTTACAGTCTGATTTGCACTATGTGGCACCCTCTATCTTCTCCTTTCTAGATCCATTAAATGTGTCAGTGTGGTAGCTATGGTATCTACACCAAAGGTTTCCTGGCCAGTGTGACAATAGTGTCTTTACGACCCTGTGCGCCATTTCATGTATGTCAGTTGCAAGAAGTAGACAATAAAATATCAACAACAAAATTAACATCACTGGAACAAAACATGTCTTTCTAGAAGACATAAAAATAACACTAGGATTAGAATAACAAATAAAATGACAAATAAACATTGGGGAAAACCCTCTCTGAGGGTGAGAACCCGATCCCTTGGGTTTTAGATTATTTTCAGTTTCCCTGTAAGGAGGATCATTTGGATTAAGTAAATGGTAAAACGTAAAAAAATAACTCTGGGAGGGGGGTAACTTGGGTAGCTAAGTTCCTCTTGGGGGAGGTTTGTCGATTATACTTAAACCTATATGCATTAAAACAAATCTCTATCTTCTCATTTGATAAAGCATGACCTCATAGGGTCTCTAATAAACCCCAAAGGGGCATTGTAGCAAAGAAATATGTTATTATTGGCTTAAACTTTTCAAACGGGTACATTTTGTAAAAATACAACAACAACATTAGGAGGTATTACATAGAACCTGTTTCCACAATGTGTCCTCCTTGGCGTGGGCAATGTCCAAAAGAGTTCATGACCATGAGATAACCCATTATATTGGGGTCTTTACATTATAGACTTGGAAAATGTCAAGTAGGGAGAGACTTCTGAGATTTATGTCTCTTGGGTGGAGCAGACTGCCATTTTTCTCTTTGTGGCTTGGTAATGTCCAGACGTGAAGTTTTTTGGGCTGATGATGAGGGATTATTTGGTGGGGGATCCAGTTGGAGGTTGTTACAAAAGTATTCTGCGTCTTCAGGATCTTTGCACGTTACTCTTTGCCCGTCTTGCACTACTATGATAGAGCATGGAAATCCCCATCTGTATGCTATAGATTTGGACTTGAGATGTGCGGTCAGGAACTGGAATTCTTTCCATCTCATCAGTGTACGTGGTGCTAGGTCCGGGAAGATTTGCATTGATTTTTGGAATCTGATTATTTTATGCTTTCTTGAGTGTTGCAGCACTTCTTCTTTTTGTTTATAATCCTTAAAGCGGGTAATGACATCTTTTGGATATTTCATTTCCAGAAGGTTTGGGTCTTAAGGCTCTATGAGCTCTATCCAGGGAGATCAGTGGTTCAAACTCTGCTCCTTTGAGGTAACAGAACAGTTCTCACAGATACTTAGGTAGGGAGACTGTGGTAATCATTTCTGGAATACCTCTTAATCTTAAATTGCATCTGCGTTCCCTATTTTCAAAATCCTTGAGCTTGTTATGTAGTTGCATGATTGCGATTTCTTGACCTTTTATCATCTGTTACATGGTAGATATCTCATTTTAGTTAGCCTCTACTTCCTCTTCAATAAAGTTCACTTTATTACCCAATTCTGTAATTTCTTTGCGAAAGCTAGCAATTTCCTCTTTCATGCATGAACATACTTGTGTTATTAAAGATGTGAAATCACTTTTTGACGGCAAGGATTCCAAAAGTGTTTTCGTTATCTGGACAGGTTCATCATTGTCATCTTCTTCTGGGTTTGATGTGGGAGATGAAGATCTTGAGGCTGATGGTAAATTTGTACAAGTATTATTAGCTTTAGATTCCATAAGTTTGAAAAAGGAATCTCTTATGGGGGTTGAGCTTGGAAAGGATTTCATAAGCTTGGCCGCCTTAGTGAGTCTTTTTGGAGACATGTTAAGGGGAGTACCTGTGTAGGGTCCCTGAAAAGCTCGTAGCTGTGCTCCTCTTTTTCTTTATATAGATGAGAGATGTAGGGTTATAGTGCTATGCACTAGAGAGGAGAAACGAGAAGTAAGAGATCTGTGTGGAAACAATATCTCAGGGACTGGCTTTTAGTATCTTCACAAATGGTTATATTCCCCTTTTTGAGGCAGATATCTTAATGTAACTATATTAGCAATGTATCAGGTAATTTTGTGTAGCTTTTATTAGATATATGTGAGGTTAGATGAAATTCCCATTTTCACTGTATGAAATTATAATTTATATATGAGTTATAAAAAATGAATGTTGTATATATTCATTGCGCATTAACGGCATGCAGTTTCATTGTCCCATGTACGTGGATTAGTCTCACCATGGCCACCTGTGTCTCATCACCTCACTAAGGCTGTGCATCGGTCTGTGAATGGTCTGATGAGAACCACCTTAAGGCTCGGCTCGCAAATGGCTTTAGGCTTCACTTGCACTCTAAAGTTGCGGGCTGTGACATAGGCCCCAATGGTTTCCTTGGGTGTTCCGGTCTTTAGTTACTTCCCTCCGGTAGACTAATCTTGTGCTCACATGCCTCCTGAGAACATGTCCACACATTGGAGTGAGTATTGGGAAGATAGTCCTCCGTATATGTTCTTTGTGCTGGCCATTTCCTTTGCTGGCCGGCTCCTTCCTAATGAAATTTATTTTATGGTTAACACAGTCAATCCACACACAATTCACTTACATTTTAGATTTTCTTATTATAGATTAAACAAGTTAAGTAGCATGCAGTGAAAAAAAAAAAAAAAATTCATCTGCCATAGTAGCCTCAGACCTCTAAGACCCGGTCCCCTCATTTCAATGAGAATTGTCTGCTCTTTCAAATAGAGGAAAGCCACAAGCCCCCTAAAAAAACAATTCAAAAGTAAAAAGGACAAACTTGGAGGGGTTCTTTAAGGATTTTGATGTTTAGAGACAGCCAATAGAATGCGAGCTCAATCTGATTGGCTGATTGGATCAGCCAATCGGATTGAACTTGATTCTGATTGGCTGATTCCATCAGCCAATCAGAAAATTCCTACCTTAATTCCAATTGGCTGATAGAATCCTATCAGCCAATCGGAATTCGAGGGACGCCATCTTGGATGACGTCCCTTAAAGGAACAGTCATTCGTCGTTCAGTCGTCGGGCCGGATGGATGTTCCGCGCTGGAGGTCTTCAGGATCCTGCCGCTTCGCTCCGGATGGAAGACCATAGAAGATGCCACCTGGATGATGACTTCAATCGGATGGAAGATCCTCTTCTGCCCCGCTTGGATGAAGACTTTGACCGGATCATGGACCTCTTCAGCCCCCCGCTTGGGCTTGGATCAGGACATCGGAGGAGCTCTTCAGGACGGATCGGTGAACCTGGATGGTGAAGACAAGGTAGGAAGATCTTCAGGGGCTTAGTGTTAGGTTTATTTAAGGGGGGTTTGGGTTAGATTAGGGGTATGTGGGTGGTGGGTTGTAATGTTGGGGGGGGGGTATTGTATGTTTTTTTTTACAGGCGAAAGAGCTGAAATTCTTGGGGCATGCCCCGCAAAGGGCCCTGTTCAGGGCTGGTAAGGTAAAAGAGCTTTTAACTTTTTTAATTTAGAATAGGGTAGGGAATTTTTTATTTTGGGGGGCTTTGTTATTTTATTAGGGGGCTTAGAGTAGGTGTAATTAGTTTAAAATTGTTGTAATATTTTTCTTATGTTTGTAAATATTTTTTTATTTTTTGTAACTTAGTTCTTTTTTATTTTTTGTACTTTAGCTAGTTTATTTAATTGTATTTATTTGTAGGAATTGTGTTTAATTAATTTATTGATAGTGTAGTGTTAGGTTAATTGTAGGTAATTGTAGGTAGTTTATTTAATTAATTTATTGATAGGGTAGTGTTAGGTTTAATTATATCTTAGGTTAGGATTTATTTTACAGGTAAATTTGTTATTATTTTAACTAGGTAACTATTAAATAGTTCTTAACTATTAAATAGCTATTGTACCTGGTTAAAATAATTACCAAGTTGCCTGTAAAATAAATATTAATCCTAAAATAGCTACAATATAATTATAATTTATATTGTAGCTATATTAGGATTTATTTTACAGGTAAGTATTTAGCTTTAAATAGGAATAAATTATTTAATAAGAGTTAATTTATTTCGTTAGATTTAAATTATATTTAACTTAGGGGGGTGTTAGTGTTAGGGTTAGACTTAGCTTTAGGGGTTAATACATTTATTATAGTAGCGATGAGCTCCGGTCGGCAGATTAGGGGTTAATAATTGAAGGTAGGTGTCGGCGATGTTAGGGAGGGCAGATTAGGGGTTAATACTATTTATGATAGGGTTAGTGAGGCGGATTAGGGGTTAATAACTTTATTATAGTAGCGCTCAGGTCCGCTTGGCAGATTAGGGGTTAATAATTGAAGGTAGGTGTCGGCGATGTTAGGGAGGGCAGATTAGGGGTTAATACTATTTATTATAGGGTTAGTGAGGCGGATTAGGGGTTAATAACTTTATTATAGTAGCGCTCAGGTCCGCTCGGCAGATTAGGGGTTAATAAGTGTAGGCAGGTGTCGGCGACGTTGAGGGGGGCAGATTAGGGGTTAATAAATATAATATAGGGGTCGGCGGTGTTAGGGGCAGCAGATTAGGGGTACATAAGGATAACGTAGGTGGCGGCGCTTTGCGGTCGGAAGATTAGGGGTTAATTATTGTAAGTAGCTGGCGGCGACGTTGTGGGGGGCAGGTTAGGGGTTAATAAATGTAATACAGGGGTCGGCGGTGTTAGGGGCAGCAGATTAGGGATACATAAGTATAACGTAGGTGGCGGTCGGCAGATTAGGGGTTAAAAAATTTAAATCGAGTGGCGGCGATGTGGGGGGACCTCGGTTTAGGGGTACATAGGTAGTTTATGGGTGTTAGTGTACTTTAGGGTACAGTAGTTAAGAGCTTTATAAACCGGCGTTAGCCCAGAAAGCTCTTAACTCCTGCAATTTTCAGGCGGCTGGAGTTTTGTCGTTAGAGCTCTAACGCTCACTTCAGAAACGACTCTAAATACCAGCGTTAGAAAGATCCCATTGAAAAGATAGGATACGCAATTGATGTAAGGGGATCTGCGGTATGGAAAAGTCGCGGCTGAAAAGTGAGCGTTAGACCCTTTAATCACTGACTCCAAATACCGGCGGGCGGCCAAAACGCTGGTTTTCACGGCTACCGCCGAACTCTAAATCTAGGCCATAGTATTTAGCAAAAATGTCCAGTATCCACCACTCAGTTGCCAAGATCTGTTCAGGAAGTAAAAGTCCAAATGTGATGAGTGATAAAGTGGATCATTTTCCACAAGCACTGATGGTGGTGTTGCGTACTGAGAGATGCAAAAGCAATTGAACATTGAAGTAACAACATAACTTAGCATTCAAAGGTAAAAACAAAAACACGAACAGAAACAAAAACATATCAGGGAATTATATGCAATAGAGGTTTCAAGCTAGGGGCAGATCTATCCTCTACCTCCCAGCTATCGTGCCCTTTTATCATCTAGTCTAGTGATGAATGTTTTATGTGTTTGCAAAAATATATTGTTCCCACAGGAACGTCATGTCATGAAAGAAATCTAACTGGCCTGTCTTGAAATAATGGAATCTCTCCAAGATTAATGTGTTTTTTACTTGTTCGATCCATTGACTTAGGCTTGGAACTTGGGGCTTTTTCCAAAGTAATGGGATGAGACGTTTGGCAGCGTTTATTAAAATTTGGTAGAGATGTTTTCTGATTTTACAAGGGGATGGGAAGGTAGCATTAAAAAGAATCACCTCTGGGGAAAGCTCTGTTTGGATGCCAGTTATGGTGCAGGCTGTTTCATGAATCTGTGCCCAGAAAGGTTTTATCGCAGTGCAATCCCACCAAATATGACACATGGTGCCTGCTTGTCCACAACCTCTCCAGCATCTGTCACTGGCTTTTGTGAACATATGTTTCAGTTTACTCGGGGTTAAGTACCATCTAGTTGTGATCTTTAAGTTAGTCTCCAGTCCCGCCGCCGAGTGGGCAGATTTGGCCGTGGCTTTAAACCAGGATGACCATTGTTTAGCTGAGAAGCGTTTGTTAAGTTCTTTCTCCCAGCTAAGCGTGTAGGTCGGTTTTGTGGAGTGAAAGGACTTAAGAAGGCATTGATACATTAGGGAGATTGTTTTTTTAGGGGGGGTTGGTGATTAGCAAAGGGATTCAAAAATTGTGAGAGGTCTAAGTAAGTCTTTCTGTGACTTATGGGATGCAAGGAAATGTCTCACCTGATTATAATACAACCAGGAGTGGAATTGGGTAAAGTCTCTCTCCAGCAGTATTACTCTAGAGGACAGCTGGCCTTTTGTTAATAAGAGATATATAGGCATATGACTTTTCAGAGAGGCTGGGCTTGGACTTATGGAAGGGTTTCTAGGAGCATCTACTGAGAATTCTCTATTTGGGTGTAATATTGAAAGTGGAGAATAGTGAGAGGAGATGAGGTGGAATTTGTTTCTTATCAGCGTCCAGTCTGACCAAGTCTCCCTGAGAATTGGATATGCGGCTATAGTGTTTATACAGGGTTTTTGGGGGGCCCAACAAATGCCACCCAAACAAGGGACACCTAAGATTTGTTGTTCCAACTGGACACAGCTCTTATATGAATTTTCTCCTTGCCTACACCAATCAATTATTCTGCTCAGTGAAGTCGCAAGTTTATACTGGTATATGTTAGGGACTCCCAGACCCCCATCTTCCCTATGGGTGTACATGGTGCTTTTTGCTATTCTTGGGGGTCTTCGATGCCAAATGTATGTGTCGATTATTGCCTGTAGTTTCCGGATGTAAGTGTTGGTGCCAGGGATGGGCAGAGCCTGAAGGACATAAAGGGCCTTTGGTAAAAGGGTCATTTTTGTTGCGGCAATTCTACACAACCAGGAGATGTTCTTTGGAAGCCAGAAAGAGGTCAACTGGGAGAACTCCTCCAAGAGTCTGCCATAATTTAATTTACGTAGGTCGTCTAACTTGGGTGTATGAAAAATCCCTAGGTATTTTAAAGCGTGATTTTGAATTTTGAAGGGGAAATGTTGTTTAATTAATAAAATATCTTCTTCCAGCATGTTTAAAGGGAGGAGTTCTGATTTATTAAGGTTAATTGAGAAATTTGAGACCCTACCGAAGGTTTCCAATTCATCTTGGATCGATGACAAGGATTGTCGTGGAGAGGACAAGGTCATAAGGATATCATCGGCAAACATTGCCAATTTGTATGTCTCTCCTTGTAATGTAATGCCGAGCACCTTCGGGTTGTTGCGGATACGCTCCGCCAGGGGCTCCAGGGACAACACGAACAGCAAAGGGGAAAGAGGACAGCCTTGGCGGGTTCCATTACCAATTTCGAAATAATCAGACAGATTCCCATTAACTCTGACTTGGGCTGAGGGATATGTATATAGGGCGAAAATTTTGTTGATAAAAATAGTGGGAAAGCTGAATTTTTGCAGAGTGGACCGGAGGAAGGTCCAGTCCAGTCTATCAAAAGCTTTCTCAGCGTCAGTTGATAGAAATGCAGAAGGGATATTAAATTTTTTAGTGTATTCCATGAGGTGTACTACCTTGCACGTGTTGTCCCTGGCCTCCCGAGACGGCACGAACCCCACTTGATCATGGTGGATCAAATTTGGTAAGAAATTGTTAATTCTATTTGCTAGTATTTTAGCATACAGTTTTAGGTCGACATTGAGCAAGGAGATGGGTCTGAAGTTCGCCGGGGAGGTGGGGGGTTTGCCTGGTTTAGGGAGGACGGAAATGTGAGCCTGTAGCATAGTGTCCGGGAACGTATTGTCGTTGGGGATGTTGTTAAACAGGGTAAGGAGGTGTGGGGTCAGTTGGGCTTTAAAAACTTTGTAGTATCTATTGGAGAAACCATCTAGGCCGGGGGGTTTCTCCGGTTTCAGGTCTGTTATAGCGTCCAGGATCTCTTTACTGGAGATTGGGGCGACCAGTGAGTCCCTCTCTTTAGTGCTTAATTCGGGGAGAGAGATGTCTTTGAGATATTCATTGCATAGGGTCTTGTGTGACTCCGGGGGTCTATTTAGGAATAGATTATAAAGCTTATGATAGAAGGACTTAAAAGTGTCGCCTATGGTCTTAGTATCCTCAATTACCCTGCCATGCTGTGAAGTAAGAGAGTGGATGTATGATTGAAGTGATTGTTTCTTTAATGCCCTGGCCAAGAGTTTCCCGGATTTATTCCCTTCCCCATAATATTTTTGTTTTATGTGTAATTGTTGTTTTTGGGACTCTATTTGCAAGAATTGATTAAGATTATTTTGCTTGTCCGTTAGGGTGTCAAGTAGGGATTGGTCTGTTGGGTGCAGTTTTAAAAGATAGTCAGCTTCGGAAACTTCCTGCGCTAATCTGGTGTAGGATTCTAAGGATTGTTTTTTTTTAGTTGCCTTAATCTTGATGAAAGCCTTATGGGCTTCCCAGACCATAGCGATGTTAGAGTCAGGAAGGTTATTGAGAGAGAAGTAGAGATCTAATTTTGTTAATTTTTTCCACCGTCTGTGGGTCAGAGAGTAAAGAATTATCTAATTTCCAGGAGAAAGGCTTTATCGGAATAGATGGCCATACTAATTTACACTCTACTAGGGAATGGTCGGACCAGGTTGTGTGTTTTATTTTAATGTCTTTGACTAGGGAGAGGGCAATGTGGTCTACCAGGATGTAGTCGATTCTGGAGTAGCTTTTTTTGTGGGTGGGAGAAGAAGGTGTAATCCCTCGTTTGTGGATAAGCATAACTCCATGCATCGTGGAGAGTTAGAGATTTAATGTTCTGCCAAATTGAATGTAAGAATTTCCAGTTGGGTTTAGTGTTGGGATTGGAGCAATCTAGTTCAGGATCTAAGGGAGTGTTTAAATCTCCGGTAACTACTAGCGGGCCCTTCTGAAGATCGGATATTTTAGTGGAGATGTGGGAGAAAAATTTATCTTGACCAACGTTAGGAGCATAGAGGTTTACTATGGTGATCGGTTTACCGAACAACAGACCTGTGATCCCTAAGTACCTGCCTTTTCTATCTTTATCTACTTGGAGGAGTTTAAATGGGATAGATCTATGTATTAAAATGCTTACTCCGTTCACCTTTTTAGTGGGGCATGTACTATGGTAATGTTGGGGGAAGTGGGGGGAAAAGTATTTTGGGAATTGTATTTGCTTTAAAATGAGTCCCCTGCAATAGCAATATGTGCCCACCCCTCTTACATAAATCCCGGATGGCCATAGCTCTCTTGTTTGGGCTATTAATACCCCTTACATTCTGTGTGATAATTTGGATAGTTTGTGTTGTTAGAGACGGCCTAGCCATATAATCCTATAGGGTAAGCAAATAAGCATACAGACTTCCACATGACATGTAAATAGTACTAAAAATCATTGAATTTCCCTGTACATACAATAAAAAAAAATCAATAAAAAACTGTAACAGTATAGTATAGAAATATAAAAAATTACACAACTGGTGTAGAACAAGTGGCAGAGGATGGGAATCCTCTAAAATAGGAGATAATCCCCTTATGGGCTTGAGCATGTTAATTAAAGGTAAATAACACCAGTAGTATGACATAATGTAAGCAACCATGCCTGCTTTGTATGTTATAGAAGGGTCTGAGGTAAAACTGTGCTTTACTGAACACAGCGCACTACTAAGAATATTAAAACAAATGACCCTTTCTCTTTGGGACACGGCACAGTATGAATGTGTGCTGAAAGAACATTATTAACGTATTATTTATAGTCGAGGCTCAGCATGCCCCCCATACTACGCCAACATGCGATGTTATTCCTGCCATTCTAAGACATATCATACATGTAAAACAAGTCCACATATATAAAGTAGCTGAAATACAATTATATCTCAAAAATTTCTACAGTAAAGCCCCCTTGAGGGCTGAAGCAACCTTCCTAGTAGTTACCATCCTGGGGCTGTCAGCCCATCGAGTCAGATGTCGAAGGACCAAGTTTGGTTTTGCGGGATTTTCTGGAGGAGGCTTCCTGCCATTCCTCCCTTTGTGGAAGTGGGGGAGGGAGCAGATCTGTTGTTGCCGCGGGAAGGTTGAGATCCTCCCGCGGGGAAGGTAGATTAATTTCCAGGGACTTGCAGATCTGTTCCATGTCGTCCTGTGAGTGGCACAGCAGCCTCTTGCCTTTCCAGGAAATTTGCAGATGGAATGGATGGCCCCATCGATATGGGACGTTGAGTTGCTGCAGCTTGGTTGTTAAAGGCCTGAGTTCTCTCCTTTTTAGTAAAGTCCTGTGCGTCAGGTCTTCAAAAACCTGTATTAATACTGATCTGAACCTCAACGGGTGCTTCTGTCTTGCCCTCTTCATAATTTCCTCCTTGATGGAGTATGTGGTAATTTTAACGATAACGTCTCTAGGGGGTTGATCCCCCAGAGGCTTGCCCCGTAGGGCTCTATGAAAGCGATCTAGCGCTATTGTAGAGTCGTCTCCTGTATCCAGTAGAAAGGAGAAAAGGCCCTGGATGAAGTCTTCAAGGTCTGCGGGTGTAACAGCTTCAGGTATGCCCCGGATTCTTACATTACCCCTGCGACTCCTGTTCTCCAGGTCATCTATCTTGTTTTCCATTTGGGCCATGCTGGTATCTTGCTGTGCTATCTTAGCCCTAAGGAAAGCGATGTTTGAAGTGGTTAGATCAGATTAACTCTCTAGTTTCTCCACCCTCTGGCCGACTTCAGAAATTTCTTTTTTGATGTCTGCAATCTCCTCTCTAATACACTGTCTTACTTGGCCAACCAGAGAGGAAAAGTCTTTTTTAGATGGAAGTGAGTCAAGTAATGCTTTAGGGATTGTGATAGCAGATTCTGGATTTTCCAGCTCAGATTCTGAGGAGGATGAGGGAGACCTGGGGTGAGACGCTGTTATTTTGGAAGTGGCAGGCAGGGCCGCCACTAGAAATTTTGGGGCCCCTGACTTAACCATTGATCAGGGCCCCCCTCCGATGACATGTGCAATTTTTGATCAAGTGACTAAAACGTATATGCACTTTATTCTTAAGTGTCTATTTAAACTTGGACATGTTGTAAAGGTTGTAACATACAAACACACATAAACACTCATACACTGAAACACACACACACACAGTCACGCATAAGGATTCACATATAGACACTCTAGCAGACACGCAAATAAACACACACAGACACCCAAACAGACACTCAGCAGTTGTTTACATTGACCTGACAAGTAATGAGGTAAACTACAGTTTTGTAAACAAAGGAGATTTAGAAAACAAAATATGGAATTCTGATTATCTTTTTGTAAAGGAAGATGCCAACTAAATCATGACAACAGCATGCAGTGGCTGAAAGGAAGGGCCCTGAACTGCCTAAACAATAATTTAAAGGTTAAATGGTAGATTGGTGACTTCCGGAACTCAAAGTCTGTAGAAAGATGTGAATAATCAGTAGTAAGGTCAAAATGTCCTAAAATGGAACAGACAATGGACACACACACACACACACACAAACTTGCACATACACCCAAAGAAACACAGACAGAGACAGCCTCAGAAAACACACAAAGACATACACACACACACACACAGAGACACCCACAGAAAACACACAAAGACATACACACAGAGAGAGACAACCACATAAAACACAGAAAGACATACATACACCCTCACTGAGACATCCACAGAAAACGCACAAAGACATACACACACCCTCACAGAGATACCCACAGAAAACACACACCCTCACAGAGACATCCACAGAATACACATACATACATACATACACACACCCTCACAGAGACATCCACAGAAACCACAGACACACACCCACCCTCACAGAGGCATCCAGAGAAAATACACAAAGACAGACATACACACACCATCACAGAGACACCCATAGAAAAAGCTCAAAGACATATGCACACACCCTCACAGACATCCACAGAAAATGCACAAAGACATACACACCCACCCTCACAGAGAGACCCACAGAAAAAAATACATACACACTCATAGAGACACAAACCAAAGCACAAAGACATAAACAACACAGACATGTGGCTGCACCTCACTGACGAGGCCCATAGGAGGCCGAAACGATCGTCTGGGGTTGTCATGTTCCTTGTTCAGAGGAGAATTGCCTGGTATTTCGGGGCTGGACTGACCTTACTTGGCGGGATCAGACTGATATACTTCAGGAAAGTTTTCTTCTGTGAAAAGCACACTGGTCTAAAAGAAGCTGCCTCCGGGTGGTAAATCGCCATAGAACAAGCCACTGAGCTGTTGTTCGTTCCTGGTAGAGCGATTCTCTCTTTGTATGCAAATTATTATAACCCTGGGGAAGTCTCCCTATGGGTGATGGGGGAAACCAGACGTGGACTCCTTGCCCACTGTGCTTAGAGGAATGTGGCTGCACCTCACTGACGAGGCCCATAGGAGGCCGAAACGATCGTCTGGGGTTGTCATGTTCCTTGTTCAGAGGAGAATTGCCTGGTATTTCGGGGCTGGACTGACCTTACTTGGCGGGATCAGACTGATATACTTCAGGAAAGTTTTCTTCTGTGAAAAGCACACTGGTCTAAAAGAAGCTGCCTCCGGGTGGTAAATCGCCATAGAACAAGCCACTGAGCTGTTGTTCATTCCTGGTAGAGCGCTTCTCTCTTTGTATGCATATTATTATAACCCTGGGGAAGTCTCCCTATGGGTGATGGGGGAAACCAGACGTGGACTCCTTGCCCAGTGTGCTTAGAGGAATGTGGCTGCACCTCACTGTCGAGGCCCATAGGAGGCCGAAACGATCGTCTGGGGTTGTCATGTTCCTTGTTCAGAGGAGAATTGCCTGGTATTTCGGGGCTGGACTGACCTTACTTGGCGGGATCAGACTGATATACTTCAGGAAAGTTTTCTTCTGTGAAAAGCACACTGGTCTAAAAGAAGCTGCCTCCGGGTGGTAAATTGCCATAGAACAAGCCACTGAGCTGTTGTTCGTTCCTGGTAGAGCGCTTCTCTCTTTGTATGCATAAACACAGACACCCACAGAAACACTCACAGGAGGAAACATGTATGCACCGTGCATCCCCTAAAACAACAGTGTGTGACATGCATGATAAAAAAATTGCAGAAATTAAGAGATCACTTTTTAAAGAATCATATTTGTAAATGTTCAAACAAAAACAATTCTGTGAATTCAAAATTGTACATTAATGATCTGGGTAGATGGCTAGATGAAGAAAAGTACTTTTAAAAGGTTGACATATGTTTGTTTGATGTTTCCCTATTTTCCCCAACCAAGAGCACCACTTGACTTCAAATATAGTGTACAAATGTTCCCATCTGTCAGCTGTACTTATGGATTTTGAAAATGCTGTACTCTATATGGTCTTGGTGGAACCATAAGCTGTGGAACTCATACCATTAGATCTGGTTAAATGCAGGATTTAGGCTTGTTGGTATGTATTTCAAAATTAAGTCAGCTGTAGTATAAACTGAACAGTTTTAAGTTAACCTGTCTCATTTCAAACACTGAGCAATCTTAGTCTGAGAGTATAACATGTTATGTAGATGTAAAAATCTTAGATAAAATGCCTCCTTGCATCTGGAAAGTCCTTGCATAAAGGGGTAGTAAACTGGAATGTAATTAATATATATATATATATATATAAATAAATAAAATGCATATCTGCCAAAAGTCACCTACCATTTGTGTATAGTTTTAAATATAGAATTTTTACAGCATTGTCAAATAATCAGAAATACACGGCTGCTAAAAAAAAAAATGTGTTTTTATGGACCCCTGGCCCCACCATACAACTACTACCACACTGAAGTTACAATCCAAAATTGCACAAATAAATAAAAACATTTGCCAAGTAAGTCCTACCTCCTCTGCAAATGAAAGTGATCTGCTGTCTGACTCAGGCACACACTGTACAAAGTGCCAAGTCTGTCTCACACTGTGCATAGTGTTTTAGTGCATACTCAGAAATCCTCTCAAATGCTAATACTTTACTCATTGTAATAACCTTTCCCATGCTCAATTAGCACTCTGCTGTAGTACCCACTGGTGGCTGCCAAAATTTAAAAAAAAAATTTTTTTTTTTTTTTTTTTTTTAGTTCTTGCATCATGGGGCCCCCCTGGCACATTGGGCCCCTAACAGGAGTCACCCCTGTCACCCCCTGATGGCGGCCCTGGTGGCAGGGGTAGTGGTTTCCATAGATTTAAAGAAATTATTCACAGAGGGTATTTGGCTCTGTTTCTTAGCGGGCTTTTCAGGCTTGCTTCCCTTCTTAGGTGACATGGGAGCTGCTTGAAAGTGCGACAGAGTAAGTCACGGGGCTGAAAGAAATGTATTCTCTCTCTTGTGTGTGGAGCAAAGCAAGAATGTTCATGAAAAAGTGAGACAGTCTGTATATGGATGGTTGAAGGGTGATAATTATGAGGCTCCCTTAGTAGTACAGTAATGTTAATGTCCAGTCTCCTATATCACCATCTCTACCGTCAGAGAAGATCAGGCCTCAAAATCAAACATAGCCATTACATGCAAAGCTGGCTGGTGGTGTCACCCAAGGCACTGGGCAGGAGTGTACTTATATAGCCATGGCGCAGGGGAAATGCGGTTGATGCATATGCTTAATATGGTCCGGTCTAAGCTTTCACCTATAGCTCAGCTTGGGCAGTGTCCCAGGATGGAGCAATAAATTAATGTGTGTTATCTAGTGCCATTGTAGAGTGCGTGTGATGACTATGTGGTTTGTCTATGGCAGCTGTGAGTGTCATACCTTAGCGGGTTTTGATCGGCTGTCTTCCGATGACTGTCTCCTTCTCAGGGGCAAAGTTGGCCCTGCATCGATCTACAATATTCCGGTACCTGTGCGTTTCATGCATCGGGTGATTGAAGATCTGTCGATGGGTATTCTGCAAACCGGGACCCACGTGGTCCGCTCCGCCGCTTTGAACGCTCACACGTTGGTGCCGTAGTTAGGATAATCACCAGAAACCGGAAAACTTGTCATAGATTGTTGTCCGTGAGATTGCAGGCATTTTTTGCATAGTTTCCTGCATTGATTAGGTGTTTAATAACTTTTTAGCCCTTAAGGGAGCACGGAGCTCACAAAAGTGCAGCCATCTTCACAGAACGCTGGCTCCGCCCCCCTCTATCATTTATTTTATAAGCTCCAAAGACCCTTATTCGAAAATTAAGTATGGACCCATATTTTAAATTTGACTATCATTGATGACATTTTAGTCAGGTGATGATCACAGAAGCAATTTTGAAATTAATTAATTTTATTTTTTGTAGAAAATTTCTTTGTAAGGTAGACTCCATGGGGCCAATTTATCAAATGTCTGTCAGACATGATCCGCTCAGCGGATCATGTCCGATAGACATCGCTGAATGCCGACAGGGTACGCTGTCGGCATTTAACATTGCACAAGCAGTACTGGTGAACTGCTTGTGCAATGCCGCCCGCTCCAAATTCACTGTCAATCAGCCGCTAGCAGGGGGTGTCAATCAACCCAATCATATAGGATCGGGCGGATTGATGTCCGCAGCCACAGACGCGGCGGGCCAGTTAAGGAGCAGCGGTTTTAAGACCGCTGCTTCTTAACTGCAGTTTCCGGCGAGCCTGAAGGCTTGCGTGGAAACAGGGGCATCAGGGGTCATTCGACCCTTGATAAATCAGTCCCCATATACGCACACCAATATTAATTGGCAAATGTTCAAAGAATTGCAAATTAAGTGCTGCACCAATCTATATAGACACTTACTGAGCTGTTTCTAGTGAAAGCACCTGTCACTGTGACATGTTTTATTTTTGTTATATATTTACTCTTGTGAAACTGACTACTTTCTTTTCTGCACTGGCTCCTCAGTTACAGTTACATTTGTCAACCCTTGTCCTAAGCTAATGCATCTTTTTAGTTAGGATCATCATTTGTATAAGTCTGTTATACCTCAAAATGCAATGTCCAAAATAGAAAAACCCAAACTGTTTCCATTGCTACTGTTTAGTTAAAATGTGTTAACTGTACTTATCATTATGATCTAAATATAATATGAGTTTTTTGAGAAATGGGAAGTAAGGTTATTTTCATTTTGTATTCACTGTACTGATTTCAGCTGACCTCTATACTTTGTGTATTCCATTTTTAGGGTCCTGGAAGATGAACATTCATGTTCAGATATACACACAGAGTTTGCTTCCGGTTTACCCAACAAAGAGCAGGAAATTAGGTAATATATTATTAACAAATTCTGTGCAGAATTACAAGTTGTGCGTTCTGACTTTTCCAAGCGGGATATGGTCTTTTTGCAATAAATTTCCATTGCGCAATTGATACAAGTTTTGAAAAATTGCGACTGTGTGCGCGCATTCACCTTTTATGCAAACAATCCTTTCCTCGCTCGAAGAGCTGTAGAAAAACATTTTGCGAAACATAAAAGTTTAAAAAAACATTTCCAAAATACAATACAATGTTCAGTTACACTCATATTAACACTGTCTAATAAAAATTATTTTACAAAATACACGAGATCGCCTGTGTTAGAAAAAAAAAGCGGACGCAGGGATTTTACATTGACATACATACACATACATAGAGAAACATGAATTTATATGTACAGAGATATGTTTAACTATGGGGATAATGTGAGAATGTAGGAGATCAAGCGCCGAGGAAAAGGGAAGCACCTATAGCTCTGTACAAATGGTTACCTAGCTAGCCAATGAGAAAAGAGTTGAGGGGTGGTGTACAGAGCGCCTAGAGAGAAGGATAAGGTGGCTAAGATACAGATTAGTTTAATATATACTGTACTTAAAAAGTGCATACATTAGAATAAATGCATCAAATAGCACAAAGTAGTAAATTAATAAATATAATGATATACAAACATCAAATAAAACAATGGAATTAAAAACATGGATCCATGTGTTCAATAAGACATAAAAGACATAAATTCACTAGTTAGTAAATGCCTTCTGACTTTAAAATCTGATAAAATCAGACCTGATAGAATATGTATCGGCTAATCCGTGGGCTAATGGCTATCAATGTCTAAGTGAAAAGAGAGGCTTAACTCAATTCTCATATATAATAAAAATAAAAATACTGTGGAATAAAGTGAAAAATCTGTAAAGATCCAAAAATATTGTGTACACAAAAACAAAAACAAAGAACAGAATGACTCTCAAAATGAAAAAAATCAAACTTGTATCCTTGGTGATAAAGACCTATGTGATTCCACCAATGTCCGGGAGTCTTTTGAAACTCTTTTAGAAATTCCTAGGTGTGTCCTGTGAAAAAATAAATCACAATAGTGAAGATTGTATACAAAGTGTTATGCTGATATTGTAAATAGACTTACCAGTTTAAAGTCAACACGTTTCGGCCTCTATATGCAGGCCTTTCTCAAGGCTAAAAACTGTATGTGACTGGTAGCCTTATATACTGTCTCCTTAGTTTCCTAGTTGTATCGTTTGGGCGCTAAAATTTCCCTGGCCGCCCCTTTTTTTCCCTGTATCTCTAGTGAGAGCCTGAACTGGAAGTGACGTATAGGAGTTTGATTTTATATGTTGAAATTTCTATTGTTTTAAATAGGGGGATTATCTGTGGCTCCATCCCACTTACCTCATTATTTCCCAAGGTTATTCAAAATGTTAGAGTGGTGCTTATCAGCATTAGCCATTTTCACTATGACTCGTATCTGATTGGATATGATGTAATTTCCGGTATCATGTATGAGCGCGGTGATTGGGTCTAGACGTGTTTACTAAAATCATCTGCTCATGTATCTTACTGGCGTCTCCTATAACCAGACTCCTCATAAATATTGGATATATCGCTAAATAGAATTTATGCTATTATATATGATGGAAAAGTTTACAGAGTGCTTTGTGCATGGCTAATGCGTGGCTCATATAATACGATCTGTTATTAGATCAAGGATCTAATTGTATTCTAATAGAATCCTAATAACATACAAAGATAGAAGGTACATTTTGGATATAGCTAAATATTGGATTTAGCTTTGTATACCTTAAGCTATATCTAATATTTACCTTCCATCTTTGTATGTTATTGGGATTCTATTAGAATACCATTAGATCCTTGATCTAATAACGGATCGTATTATATGAGCCACGCATTAACCATGCACAAAGCACTTTGCAAAATCTGCCCTATATATTTCTGTCTTAGGTCATAAACAAAACACACACAAAATAAAAAATATATGGAATGTAAATTTATAAATCCAAAATCCATTTTACTGACAGTAAAAGTCAAATATTTGTCTTTTGTAGCATTTTACATGTTTTTTTTTATACTATTTAGTGCAGAGGTATCCAAATTAACGAGACATTGAAACAAAAAAAAAAATTCCATCTATAAGAAGGAATCTGAGAATGTATTACAGCTTTTTTAAATGCATGTTCCTGAATAAAAAAAAAGCATCAATATATCTGTGTGATTTGTCCTTTTCAGCTTTTGAGCATTAGCAGTTATAAAGAATGAATACTGCTGTATTCAGTTCCATTTATTTTTACATCTTCAACTTAATATTTTTGTGTAAAACATGTTTTAAAACATACGATGTTAATTGCTACACTTTTATATGCATGATAAGAATAATTTGAGCACATTTTCCCTTTAAGGCTTAGAGGCTTAGCAGGTTCTTTTGCTCCCCTGCAACATTTTTATGTTGCTAGCTGGACATTTGGCCAACTTGACATGACCATGTTTAACCAAGTCAGCAAGCTGCTGATTTGTGCATAAATCTCAAAGCATTTTTTCACAACTGTTTAATAATGGCTGTAAAACATTGTAAAATGGCCTCTGTTAGATGCAAAAAAATAAAAAAATAATAATGTCCAATATTTTTAAAATAAGATTTAGAATTTAATAGTGGCATGTTTATATGGTCATGATCTTTACATGTGTTCTTTAAAGTATTGTTCAGGAATGTACTTAGTTAAATTAGCCAGGTAAAGGACATAGCTATCCATCAATAAATGTTGAATTCCGAATTGTTGGGCATGGGAGTAGGTTTATACAAGTTATATGTATATTTATAGCTGTCATTTTATATTTTCATTTTTTCCCTTATTCTAATTATTTTTTATTTTACTTATGCAGAAAAAAAGTGTGTGGGCCAAATTCAGTTGAGGTAGAAGTTGTTCCAATTTGGAAGCTGCTTTTCAAAGAGGTAATTTGTTTATAATATTTTTCTCTTTTAACATAAATATTTTCAAAGAAATGTATAACTTAATTAACACTTAAAAATCAAGAAAATTAAAATACAAAATAAACTTTCATTTATAATTCACCAAAGAGAGAGTGTTTAATGATTAAAACAATATATTCAATCTTAAATAACAAAGACTAAAAATATATTGCAAATCTAAAACAATTTTATTAAGATTTTTATTAAGATTTTTAATACAATTAAATAAACCGTAAAAAAATAAAAAAATTCAGGCAGAGGACATCATCATGGAAAGTCTTTAGTTTAGGTTGATGCTAGTTCATTAGGATTAACAAACATTTCCTATGGGAATGTCTTCAGGGGTGCAGACGAGCAGCTTCACCACAGTTTAAATCGAAATAAGAAGTAGCTAGTGATACGGCTATACACCAGCAGCACTAAATTATTATCGGATATTTGTAGAGCGCCAAATTAAATGCATTTTTTTTAATTAAGTCAAAATTTTCAAAGAAAAAAAGTGAAGCTTATATTCTTATTGTTTGACAAAGAAATCAATAGATATGTGCATGATCGAAAATTTGGTTCGGATCGATTCAGAGTTTTTCGAATTTCGTTTCAGATCGATTCGAATTCGGAAAACTTCGAATTAATTTGTTTCGGATTCGTTTCGGATTCATTCGGATTCGAAAAAATTCGGCTTGATTCAATTCGGTTCGGTTTGGAAATTCGGAATTTCGGTATGTGTGCAGTGTATTAGACTAGTATTATGTACTGTATATTAGGTGTAAACCATAGCAGAGTGATATAACCTAATATACTGTACAATACTAGTGTAATCCATGGCCATCCAAATTTACCAAATAAATCCGAACTAATTCGGATTTATTCAGTAAATTCGGCAGTATTTTAATTGATTGATCCAAATTTGCCGAATTTTCCGAATTTCCGAATCGATCCGAAACTAATTGCACATGTCTAGAAAACAATCAATTAAAAATTAATGGATCACTATTGAACATTAAAAAATACTTTCAGGCCAGCACAAAAACCTTTCTCACCTTTAGAGTATTGGTTTTAACTGTATGAAAAAAAGAGATTACATAAGACCTGTGCACCCTTGTCTGGTTTCCAGTTTGTCTGATTTAAAGCATGCATTGTTTGACTGTAGATAAGTACCCAGGAGAGAGGAGACCTTGACATGGTCCTAGGCTTGACCCATTTGGCCAGATGCAGTAACTAACTCTTCCATCTTTGCTTTTAATCTTAGTTGTGTACTTGCAAGAGAGTGCAAGACTTTCTCTAAGTGTTGTGTTGATTAATTTGTTTTGTAATTGTCCCTATGGGGTTAACTGCCTGAGTCTCAGGGAACTGTGCAGCTAGCTTTCAGTGCTATTGAGCAATTCCAAACAATCAGTGACCAGCACCTTTAAGGCTTAGTGGGTGCATGATATAGAGTTCTGTATAAAATCCAGAAGCAAATAAAATCCAAAAAGATAGCAGCACCACTTTATAATGAGTATATCATTTATTGGAACGTCACCAAATAATATAACAACACTTCGGTCTACATGACCTTAATCATGTTGCATGCATTTATTGTTCCAATAAATTATATACTGATTATAGAGTGGTAGTGCTATTGAGCATCCAGGGCTGTGCATTTTGCAGGGTCATAGGATGTTTACAGAAGAAAGAAGAAGGTTGGCGCTTACCACTTCCAGGGATCCGTGCATTCAGGCTGCGTTCGCTTCAGCGTAGGCACATGTCCTTCGTCCGGTGATGCTTCCTGGAGCTCTGGTCCTAACGCCTCCGCTTCCGGCGTACACTTGTGACGTATATACCAAACAAAGGAGCCTGGCTAACAGAAAGGAGACTTCACAAATCTTCAACAACCTCTCGGTTCAGGGACATCCATAAAGGGAAGACACACACCGGTCAGTATACTTAAAAACAGGATCTTTATTGGAGTGGATAAAAACAAAGTAGGAGACAAGGCTCCATTAAACAGGAAAAAAGGCTACAGCGTAACTGACTGCAGACATGTTTCGCGTGTGTCTACACGCTTGTTCACTGCTGTCTGTCAGCTGTACAATTTGCCTCTATTTAAAGAGGCCTGTCTCAATTAAAATCAAATTTGCAGTTAACCCTTTCCCTTCTGGTTTGATTGATGGTACACAGAATCAGATGAAAAACAAAGTCAGTTACTAAGATCATATACATATAAATAGTTAACACTAGAAAGACTAAGAAAAACTCTATGTGAGTAGATATTTTATGTTCTAAAGCTGTATGAGGTTAAAAAGCTCTTAATATTTTCTACAGATGTACCTTAATGATGAATTCTTACTTGGATTTATTAAATAAATAAATTAACATCGCTCTCCTTATTGATACCATTAGGGTGACTGGTTTTTAACTCAAAAATCCACTTTGCTTCCTTGAAATTGAGTCTATATTCCCTGTCTCCCCCTCTTTTATGTTTCTTCACATAATCAATTGCCTGTATGCAAAGCAATGAGGCATCCCCCTGATGCATATTTTTAAAGTGTCTTGAGACCGGTGTATCCCTATCTGGGTCCTCAATGTCTCGTATATGTTCTAGAGCCCTATCTTTGACACAACGTTTTGTTCTACCAACGTATTGGATCTGGCACCCCCTACAGGTCAAGAGATATATGACATGTGTTGATTTACAATTTAGATTGAATTTAATGTCATATTCACGGCCTGTTACTGTAGACTTAAATTTGGTTCCCTCTTTTATATAGTCGCATGTTTTGCATCTCTGTGCTTTGCATTTAAAGAACCCTAATCTATTAGGTAGCCATGTTTTTTTATGTACAAAGGGTAAATCAGATGGGGCTACCATATTCCCAATGGTGAGACCCTTTCTTGATACAAATTTGCAACCTTCTCTTGTGATCTCTTCTAAACCTGAGTCTACAGCTAAGATAGGTAAACTCTCCTTTATAATGTTGCAAATTTTGGTAAACTCCAGACTGTAGGGGGTGCTAAAGACAATTTTATTTTTTGTCGTTTTTCCCTTTTTATATTTGTCTCCATGCTGGTTTTTGTATTTTAAGAGATTTTCCCTAGGTATTCGATCTACCTCCTCTTTTGTTCTTTTTAATAGTGGCTCTGGATACCCTCTTTCTATTAATCTGTTTTCCAAGATTTTGCATTGGGTATCATAGTTTTGTTCATTTGAACATATTCGTCTGGTTCTCAGGAACTGACCTTTTGGAATTGCCTTCTTGACATGTCCAGGGTGACACGATTTATAATTTAAAATTGTATTGCCACCTGTGGGTTTCCTATATACTGTAGTATTTATTATATTTGCTTCTGGATCCACCACCAACTCCAAATCCAAGAATTTGATGGTGGTCTTGTTATACTCTGCTGTGAATTTTAAATTCATATCATTGGAATTAATATTCCTAATGAAATTTTGTATGGATGTTTCATCTCCATTCCACACCACCAACAAGTCGTCAATGTACCTTCCATAGTATACAAAATGTTCCTTTAGAGGATTGCCATCTCCATAGACGTGGCAGGCCTCCCACCAACCCATGAACAGGTTGGCATAGGAGGGGGCAAATTTTGCCTCCATGGCAGTGCCACGCCTCTGGAGATAGCAGTCCCCCTCAAAGATGAAGAAATTATGTTGAAGCAAAAATTCTATAGCAGTAAGTAAAAAATAAATAATATCTTTGCTATAGTTAGAAAAATTATTCAGAAAATAAGATACTGCCGTCAGACCTAGGTGGTGTGGAATGGAGGTGTACAGAGATGTAACATCGATTGTAAGAAACCTATAGGATTCCTGCCACTTAATTTGATTCACTTTATTTAATACCTGGGTTGAGTCTCTGATGTAGCTCATTAATGTCCCCACTAATGGTTGTAGATAACAATCAACCAATTCAGATAATGGTTCCAGAAGGGAGCCCACCCCCGATATGATGGGTCTACCGGGGGGATTTAGATTGTCCTTATGTAGTTTAGGAACAAAATAGAAAATGGGCGTGAGTGGAGTAGGCGGGAGTAAAGTGTCAAAATAGGTTTCCTTGAACGCACCTGCTTGTTTGCCTAGTTGCAAAATATCTTCCAATTTAGCTCTAAATTTTTGTGTGGGATTAAAGGTTAGTTTGGTATAGATTTCTGGGTCATTTAATTGTCTTCGGGCTTCTGTGATGTAATACCCACGGTCCATGACAGGAGGGGCAGTAGGGGGAGAGGGAAATATAAAGACAGGGAAAACCAGGTATCAGACTCGCACACAATCAAGGAAATACATATGAAAAATGTAGTCAATATCTCAAAATATGAACTAACAGAAATTGAAAAGGAAGTTCTAAGTTTAGGGCTTAGTTTTACCCCCACGGCCCACTTTGATCTGTTCAGCACCATCCATGATGTTAACAAATTTGTCAGGAAATTGACCCTGAAACAACATTTCTCTGGGTCCATGGATGGTGCTGAACAGACCAATCATATAACATCTCCAAAGCAGAATTTGGAAAAGGATACATTAACATTTAATGAACAATGTCTGGTTATGGACATGACAATGTTACTTGATACTAACCCTGATATAGAGACCACAGACACGGTACTAACATTTAAACCAAGCATGCAGAAAAGCATTTTCTATCCTGTAAATAGCAGAAGCAAAAGCATAGATATATTCCAGCGTACAGTGGAACAAAAATTAATAAAATTGTCTGAAAATCTGACCTCCCAAAAATTATCAAAAAGTCAATATTTACACAATCTTACACTGACACAGAAAGGAGCTTTAAACAAACTAAAATGCAATCATGATATAGTGATTAAGGAATCAGACAAAGGTGGGAATGTAGTGGTCATGGACCGTGGGTATTACATCACAGAAGCCCGAAGACAATTAAATGACCCAGAAATCTATACCAAACTAACCTTTAATCCCACACAAAAATTTAGAGCTAAATTGGAAGATATTTTGCAACTAGGCAAACAAGCAGGTGCATTCAAGGAAACCTATTTTGACACTTTACTCCCGCCTACTCCACTCACGCCCATTTTCTATTTTGTTCCTAAACTACATAAGGACAATCTAAATCCCCCCGGTAGACCCATCATATCGGGGGTGGGCTCCCTTCTGGAACCATTATCTGAATTGGTTGATTGTTATCTACAACCATTAGTGGGGACATTAATGAGCTACATCAGAGACTCAACCCAGGTATTAAATAAAGTGAATCAAATTAAGTGGCAGGAATCCTATAGGTTTCTTACAATCGATGTTACATCTCTGTACACCTCCATTCCACACCACCTAGGTCTGACGGCAGTATCTTATTTTCTGAATAATTTTTCTAACTATAGCAAAGATATTATTTATTTTTTACTTACTGCTATAGAATTTTTGCTTCAACATAATTTCTTCATCTTTGAGGGGGACTGCTATCTCCAGAGGCGTGGCACTGCCATGGGGGCAAAATTTGCCCCCTCCTATGCCAACCTGTTCATGGGTTGGTGGGAGGCCTGCCACGTCTATGGAGATGGCAATCCTCTAAAGGAACATTTTGTATACTATGGAAGGTACATTGACGACTTGTTGGTGGTGTGGAATGGAGATGAAACATCCATACAAAATTTCATTAGGAATATTAATTCCAATGATATGAATTTAAAATTCACAGCAGAGTATAACAAGACCACCATCAAATTCTTGGATTTGGAGTTGGTGGTGGATCCAGAAGCAAATATAATAAATACTACAGTATATAGGAAACCCACAGGTGGCAATACAATTTTAAATTATAAATCGTGTCACCCTGGACATGTCAAGAAGGCAATTCCAAAAGGTCAGTTCCTGAGAACCAGACGAATATGTTCAAATGAACAAAACTATGATACCCAATGCAAAATCTTGGAAAACAGATTAATAGAAAGAGGGTATCCAGAGCCACTATTAAAAAGAACAAAAGAGGAGGTAGATCGAATACCTAGGGAAAATCTCTTAAAATACAAAAACCAGCATGGAGACAAATATAAAAAGGGAAAAACGACAAAAAATAAAATTGTCTTTAGCACCCCCTACAGTCTGGAGTTTACCAAAATTTGCAACATTATAAAGGAGAGTTTACCTATCTTAGCTGTAGACTCAGGTTTAGAAGAGATCACAAGAGAAGGTTGCAAATTTGTATCAAGAAAGGGTCTCACCATTGGGAATATGGTAGCCCCATCTGATTTACCCTTTGTACATAAAAAAACATGGCTACCTAATAGATTAGGGTTCTTTAAATGCAAAGCACAGAGATGCAAAACATGCGACTATATAAAAGAGGGAACCAAATTTAAGTCTACAGTAACAGGCCGTGAATATGACATTAAATTCAATCTAAATTGTAAATCAACACATGTCATATATCTCTTGACCTGTAGGGGGTGCCAGATCCAATACGTTGGTAGAACAAAACGTTGTGTCAAAGATAGGGCTCTAGAACATATACGAGACATTGAGGACCCAGATAGGGATACACCGGTCTCAAGACACTTTAAAAATATGCATCAGGGGGATGCCTCATTGCTTTGCATACAGGCAATTGATTATGTGAAGAAACATAAAAGAGGGGGAGACAGGGAATATAGACTCAATTTCAAGGAAGCAAAGTGGATTTTTGAGTTAAAAACCAGTCACCCTAATGGTATCAATAAGGAGAGCGATGTTAATTTATTTATTTAATAAATCCAAGTAAGAATTCATCATTAAGGTACATCTGTAGAAAATATTAAGAGCTTTTTAACCTCATACAGCTTTAGAACATAAAATATCTACTCACATAGAGTTTTTCTTAGTCTTTCTAGTGTTAACTATTTATATGTATATGATCTTAGTAACTGACTTTGTTTTTCATCTGATTCTGTGTACCATCAATCAAACCAGAAGGGAAAGGGTTAACTGCAAATTTGATTTTAATTGAGACAGGCCTCTTTAAATAGAGGCAAATTGTACAGCTGACAGACAGCAGTGAACAAGCGTGTAGACACACGCGAAACATGTCTGCAGTCAGTTACGCTGTAGCCTTTTTTCCTGTTTAATGGAGCCTTGTCTCCTACTTTGTTTTTATCCACTCCAATAAAGATCCTGTTTTTAAGTATACTGACCGGTGTGTGTCTTCCCTTTATGGATGTCCCTGAACCGAGAGGTTGTTGAAGATTTGTGAAGTCTCCTTTCTGTTAGCCAGGCTCCTTTGTTTGGTATATACGTCATAGGATGTTTACCCAGTCCAGTTTGAGAGTTCCGTTGATTTCCTTGTTTTGTATACTGTATATATATATATATATATATATAACATTTCCCTATTTAAATAAGAATGCAAATACATGATTATTTTACATATTTCTTAGTTAAAATAAAGGTAAAAGTTCAAAAAGAATATATATATATATATCTACCAGTGTTCTGCTAATAGTATTATCTATTAAAAATACCACAATACTTTAGATTGATTCATAGATACATAACATTTGTGTAACTTTTTCCAAAACAAAAATGCAGCTGATTTTGTGCATTAAAGCATCACCTGTGATTGACTGAGCCTCATTAGATATTCACATATATTTAAATAGGTGTCTATGCCAGACTGCTATGCTTAGGTAAAGTATTTTTAATTGTGGTTTTCTAACCATCTCGTTAAAGCTGTTAAGCGAGGTACTCTGATACATACATTGTGCAGTTGTAAAACAGAAATATGAAAAATAGGTAAAAAGACACTGACATTTGACACCCGTTATATAATTTAATGTTTTACATCACAGATGGAAACTCAGCTTATATCTTTTATTTTATCATCAAAAATGTTACCTTTTTAAATAAATTATGGTATTTTTATTTATTTTTTCATAATTATTATAAATTAATGTATCTGCATTTTTTTTCTCTAGGTTTTAAATCCTTTTTATATTTTTCAAGCATTTGCATTGAGCCTATGGTTGGCAACAGGCTACATCGAATATTCCATAGTTCTCATAGTTATTACACTCCTGTCTATTGTTGCCACAATCTACAATCTCAGAATGGTTTGTATAATGACATCATTATTATCCTTTTGTTTTCTTCTATTTGGGCTACGATTTGTAAATTATATATATTTTTTTCTTTTTGGTTTACTAGCAATCTGTTAATTTGCACAAGTTGGTTGAAGCCCATAACAATATGATGGTTACCATTCTTAGACGAAATGGAGGTAAGATTATTTTGCACTTAATGATATAGTTACTGTGAAATATGGACACCAATCGTATCTCTTTTTTTGAGTGGGAAAGGATATTTGCAAGTACTAGATGCTAATCAACAGATATGGAAGTAAAACAGTGTAATACAGTGACAGATGGAGAAAGTTTCAATAGATATAAGCCAATGTCTTACATAGTGACTGCTAAATAGTACAAATAAGTATATGAATCTTTATCTTTAAAACAAGTCGTTTTAGACGGTAAAATTGTTCATATTTAAATTATTTAAATATTTTCAAATTAATTTGTTTGGAAAAAAATACCTAATTCCATCATTTTGATAAATAAACAAAACAAATTCAGTCACATTTTTTGAAATGATACATATTATTATATATACTGAAAATATAGTTATTACCATTAAATACTGAAACATTGTTTTTTTTACTGTTTTACCAGTTATTGAAGAGGTGGGATCTCATAGTTTAGTTCCAGGAGATGTCATTGTATTAACTGGAAAGAAGTTCTACCTGCCTTGTGATGCCCTGTTAATCACTGGAGGGTGTATAGTGAATGAAGGAATGTTGACAGGTATAGTATTCAATGCTAATTTTATGGTGTCATTTCTTACCAAGTCATTGGTCTATGAGCTCTGCATGTCAACTTTAACTCATAATCATCTTTCAAAAACTAATGACAATACAGATGGTACATGCTAGCAACAGCTAATGTAATGGGGTATTTCCTCCTTCAATAATTGTAGCTTAAAAAAATGTAAAATGTACAGAAGGGAGATTTTAACATTGGTGTAGGAAGATCCATTTGGGATAAATATGTATAAAACACATAGGGCTAGATTACAAGTGAGGTGCAAACGGTTTTGAGCTAGCGATATCGTGTTTTCATGAGCCATTTTAATTGCACTGATATTACAAGTTGAGCGCAATTGCAATTTCGCTAGCACAATCTTGATTTACGCATGAATCTTTACCATGATCTCAGAGCTGTGGTTAACTGTTTTCCGAAAATAAAAAGTTGCACAAAACACTTCAAAAATACATAACAAAGTAGATTAGCACTCATATTAACACTGTCTAATAAAAAATATATATAAAAAATATTTCACACAAAAGTTATAAAGGCTCAAATATATGAGATCTTGGGTGTTAGAAAAAACAGGCAGTCAAAGGGCTTTAACATAGAGATATATACATATACATGCCTAAACATGTATATATATGTATGTAATCATTTTTGTGCATATTACAGTATGTGATCATGTTTGCGGATATTACAGTATGTGATCAGGTATGCGCATATTACAAAAAAACATGTTAAAGTCGAACATTGCAATATGAAATATTTATATTTTCATGTTGGGTTAGCACTATTGCAAATATTTCTGCTCCCTTGACTTCTATTGGGGAATGCAAAACGCGATCACGATTTTCAATTTTCGACTTTAAGCGCAATTTTGGTTACCGCTAGCGCAAAATACATTTATGTTTAACTTGCAATATGAGCTCATCCCGACTAGCAGAGAAAGCTTAACTCTAGTGGATCGTGAAAAAAATAATAATACTGCGCCACTTGTATTCTAGTCCATAAATGGTTATGTTTGTGGTGTGGTCAGAGAATCACTTCTTTTACTACATTAATCTTTGCAATGTGTTTTCAGTTTTACTTCTAGTTATTATTCCTGTAAGTTTTCCACTTTTAATTTATTGTTCAAATTTATTTCATTTTTTTAGACATCTTTACTGTTTTTCTGGTAATTATTTTTTTTTAATCTATTTTCGTAATTATTTTGGATTTTACAGTTTACATTGAATTTATTTTACTATGTGTTCTACTTAATTGCCTTTTCATGTTTTGAATGTTACTTTCCGCATTTACGTATGTCTAATCTTTTTAAGTAAAGTGGCAAACTTTTATTAGAAAGTAAGAGGTGGGCTTTCACATCCCTTGCATAGAAAACTCTTCAATGCCACATTATTTGAAAGAACTGTGTAAGAAAAAAACATTTATTATTTATTATAATTTAGTCTATAAAATTTTAGATTTTTTATACAATTACCACTGATCAGAACAAGGATTTCAAAGTAAATTAGTCAAAATGCAAAAACATGCCAGAGTCAGTTACTGACTATATGATTTTTTATAAAGGAATACGCTTTTAAAACTCTGATATCTCTGCAGTACTGGAGCTGAGAATACTCCGTACTACAACAAAATGTGACCTTATAATAACGCTGGTCTTTTTTAGGAGAAAGTGTTCCAGTGACAAAAACGCCATTACCAAACATAGATAACTCTATCCCATGGAAAACACACAGCGGGGACGATTACAAGAGACATGTACTGTTTTGTGGAACAGAGGTTATCCAAACAAAATCTCAAGGTTGCAACCTAGTAAAAGCTGTTGTACTAAAAACTGGTGAGTCCTTCATTCATATATAAAATTAACATCCAAGCCCTGCAAATCCAGGCTATCACAATACTTTTTTTTTTTTAAATATATGAACAGTTACAGATCAAAACGTATCTCTCTTTAATGTGTCATTGTTAAAATTGAAAGAGATTAATTTACCTTATATCAGAGAAAAGTCAGTGTTTGTCCTGACTATAATCATTATTAATTGTAGTAAACAAATAAAGACATTACATTTTTTTTAAAAAAGATCCAATCTAATTTTCCAGTAATTTTATAAACAATAATGCCTAAAATATATAGTACAAAAGGTAGGGCAAACCGACAACTTGGAGCACAGAGATAAGACAGACTCTCACTTCAATCATCGTCCCAGAGGCTATATTTCATACAGATCCTCCTTACTGGAGTAGGTGGATAGGACGTCTGAAACAATTCAAAAAGCACAGAAGCGCCACACCTGAAAGAATATAAGTGCAGATCAATATGGTACTTAAACATATGTGTTTTAATAAAGCTTGCAAACTGCTCACAGTTTTCGTCTGCGGGATTAGACCCGCAAAATACTAAGGCCACGCCCACAAGCCATAGCGTTACTGCAGTGTCTAACTGTATTGGCGTTTTAGACAGATGGCTATTTATTTGTTTTTTGTGCATGAACATTTTAATGAGTAGAACACAGACCGGGAACGGAACAGCAGCTATTCAGAAGTGAGAGACTGCAGCCCTCCAAGGATCACTGATGCTTATGGGTATTGTAATCGTACCTGATGCACTTGTGTAGTGTACCTTGGCTCTAAAGGAGGTTTTAATTGTGAGTGAGGATTTTGCAAGCTTTATTAAAACACATATTTTTACCATATTGATCTGCACTTAGATTCTTTCCGGTGTGGCGCTTCTGTGCTTTTTGAACTGTTTCAGATTGCCTAAAATATGTACAAACATATGTGGCACAGGTATTTCCACATTTTTATCACACCAAAGTGATATCTAACATAGGGCTAGATTACAAGTGGTGCGCTAACTGTGGCACACAAGCAATATCGAGTTTATTGCGGCTGTTTGCAGGTATTACAGGTTGAAATTAAACACAATAGCTTTAGCACAACTGAATTTAACGCGCGTTGGGATAGCGCAACTCAGAGCTCTGGTTAACTGTTACGCTTAAATAAAAGGTGTCACAAAACACATCAAAAATACATTTAGAAGTACAACTACACTCATATTAACACTATCTAATAAAAATTATATATAAAAAAAGTTGGAATAAAAAGTTATAAGGACTCAAACATATAAGAAAACATGGGACTGCAAAGGGCTTTAACATAGAGATACATACATATACATGTCTAAATATTTATATGTATATGTGTTTATATATAAATATATATATATATATATATATATATATATATATATATATACATACACACAGAGAGTACACTTCTCTCTGTGTGTATTTAGTCTCCCTATGGGAAAAAGGGGCAACCAGACGTGGACTCCTTGCTCAGTGTGCTTAGAGGAATACTGCTACACCTCACTGACGAGACCCAATGAAGGCCAAAACGATCGTCTTGGGTTGCTGTGTTCCTTGTTCAGAGTGGAATTGCCTGGTATTTCGGTGCTGGACTGACCGTAATAGGCAGGATCAGACTGATATACTACAGGAAAGTTCTACTCTGTGAAAAGCATTACTGGGCTAAAAGAAGTTGCACCCAGGTGGTAAATTGCCATAGAACAGGCTAAAAATGGTATTGAGCTGGTTGTTCGTTCCTGTGAGTGCACTTCTCTCTATGTGTATTTAGTCTCCGTATGTGAAAAAGGGGCAACCAGACGTGGACTCCTTGCTCAGCGTGCTTAGAGGAATACTGTTACACCTCACTGACGAGGCCCAATGAAGGCCAAAACGATCATCTGGGGTTGCTGTGTTCCTTGTTCAGAGTGGAATTGCCTGGTATTTCGGTGCTGGACTGACCGTAATAGACGGGTTCAGACTGATATAATACAGGAAAGTTCTACTCTGTGAAAAGTATTACTGGGCTAAAAGAAGTTGCACCCAGGTGGTAAATCACCATAAAACAGGCTAACAATGGTATTGAGCTGGTTGTTCGTTCCTGTGAGTGCACTTCTCTCTGTGTGTACATATATATATATATATATATATATATATACACACTCACCGGCCACTTTACACCTGTTCAATTGCTTGGTCACACAAATTGCCAATCACATGGCAGCAAATCAATGCATTTAGGCATCTAGACGTGATGAAGACGACTTGGTGAAGGTTAAAACTGTGCATCAGAATGGGGATTTAAGTGACTTTGAATGTGGCATGGTTGTTGGTGCAAGACGGGCTGGTCTGAGTATTTCAAAAACTTCTGATCTACTGGGCTTTTCACGCACCACCATCTCTAGGGTTTACAAAGAATTGTCCAAAAAAGAGAAAATATCGAGTGAGTGGCAGTTGTGTGGACGAAAATGACTTGTTTATGTCAGAGGTCAGAGGAGAATGGGTAGGCTGGTTCGAGATGATAGAAAAGCAACAGTAACTCAAATAACCACTCGTTGCAACCAAGGTATGCAGAATATCATCTCTGAATGCACAACCCATCGAACCTAGAAGCAGATGGGCTACAGCAGCAGAAGACCACACCGGGTTCCACTCCTGTCACCTAAGAACAGAAAACTGAGGTTACAATTCGCACAGGCTCACTAAAATTGGACAATAGAAGATTGGAAAAAATGTTGCCTGGTCAGATGAGTCTCAATTTCAGTTGCAACATTCAGATGGTAGGGTCAGAAGTTTGCGTAAACAACATGAAAGCATTCCATCCTGTCTTATATCAACGGTTCAGGCTGGTAGTAGTGTAATGTTGTGGGGGATATATTCTTGTCACACTTTGGGCCCATTATTAATAATTGAGCATTGTTTAAATGCCACGGCCTACCTGAGTATTGTTGCTGACCATGTCCATCTCTTTATGACTACAGTGTACCCATCTTCTGATGGCTACTTCCAGCAGGATAATGCACCATGTCACAAAGCTCAAATCATCTCAAACTGGTTTCTTGAACATGACAATTAATTCACTGTACTCTAGCAGCCTCCACAGTCACCAGATCTCAATCTAATAGAGCACCTTTAGGATGTGGTGGAACAGGAGATTCGAATCATGGATGTGTAGCTGACAAATCTGCAGCAACTGCATGATGCTATCATGCCAATATGGAACAAAATCTCTTAGGAATGTTTCCAACACCTTGTTGAATCTATGCCATGAAGAATTAAGGCAGTTTTGAAAGCAAAAGGGGGTCCAACCCGGTACTAGCAAGGTGTACCTAATAAAGTGGCCGGTGATGGTGTAAATAAATATATATATATATATATATATATATATATATATATATATATATATAGATAGATAGATAGATAGATAGATAGATAGATAGATAGATAGATAGATACTGTACAAATATATATCCAACGTAGGCGGAGGATAAGCACTCTCACTTTAAATAAACAGCAAGGGTGTCAGGAACAAAAGTATTACAAATGGAAAGATAAATCCACACTCAATGGACTTTTCAAAAAACAGGTGCCAATTTGTTGTGTCATTTTCAGAGATCAGGTCTGAGGTCTGAGGCAGGGGACGGTGTGATCTCTGAAACGTCACAATAAATTGGCACCTGTTTTTGAAAAGTCCAGTGAGTGTGGATCTATCTTCCTATATATATATATATATATATATATATATATATATATATATATATATATATATATATATATATATATATATATATATATGTGTGTGTGTGTGTGTATACAGTATGTATTTATGTATTGATATGTGCATATATGTATTTACAGACATATATACATATATAAACACATAGATACATATGTATACATATACAGACATATATATAAGTGCATTAGAGCCCTTTCAAGTCAAGTAGAGGAATACACGTAAAGGCATATTTAAGAAATATTCATATTTAATAAAGTGTTTGTGTATTTCCAGTGTTTTCACATAGAGAAATAAGTTATAAGTATTTATAAGTAGATATTCCTATATATATTTTTATATATCTATACCTATATATAATCATGTATATATATATATATAGGTGTAGATATATATTGTGCCAACATACTATCATATATATATATATACAAATATGTATTTATGAATAAATAGAACAAATTCTGTTATGTGAAGAACATTAGAATGTGAAATATTAATATTTTCATGTTTGGTTAGGGCACTTGAAAAAATGCGATCAGGTTTGTGAGCGAGTAAGGGTTGTAGGTTTTTATTCCACTTTTCGTGCTCAATTGAAGTCTATGGGGGAAACCGTTAATACGGCCGCAATATTATAACTTTTGTCCGTGTCAAGTTAGGGCACAAACTAAAACTTTTTACTTTCAACTTGTAGTAAGCTCAGTACATGGTTAATGCAAAAAACTTACTTCTAGAGAAGTTAGCGTGCGAGCAGGAGAAATAAATAGCGCTCCACTTATAATCTAGCCCATAGATTGGAATATTTTTATGGTTATCACAAAAATGTAAATACTTTATTTTCACACATATTAATTTCTGCTCCACTTATTCCCCAATCTAGTGTTGTCTTCATCTCTTTTCTAATGATTGTTTAATTGCTTTTTGTATTTCTTTAGGATTTAGCACAGCAAAAGGAGACCTCGTCAGATCTATTCTGTACCCAAAGCCAGTTAACTTTAAGTTACACAGAGATGCTATCAGGTTCCTTATGGGCCTTGTAGCAATTTCCCTTATTGGAGTTATATACACAGCTATTGTATTTCCAAAGAATGGAGTAAGTACAACCACTATTTCTTTCAGAACATGCAATGTTTAATTATTACAAATTCATGTAATTCCTTTATAAAATATTTTTTTAAAGTTACTTTAAAGGGACATCAAATATTAAATGCTCTAATATGTTAGATATTTTTATTATTGCACTATTGATTGCATATAACTATGTGTTTAGCCCTTTCAACTATAAAGTAAATGTAATAATATAAGTAAATGTAAGTATCTTATAATGACATGCTCTTTCTGAATCATGAATGTTTAGCATTGACTTTTATCCCCCTTTAACCGATTGGATGCGCATTATGACCCATGGCTGTCATGCACATCCATTTCCCAATTCAGATGGTGACCATTTGTTGCCATCTCTGGGACCCTCTGCACTGAAAATGTAGAAGGAGACTGCAGTCTCTTTCCCCATCGCTGGGTCCTGCTGGAACAGCATGTGTGGTGACATCACAAGGGGAGGGAAACTCCCTCCTGAAGCAGGGAGTTTATGGAGAAAAGCCTGGGGCTGGGAGAGGGTTTTTGAAGCCCATGAGGTCCATTTATCAAGCTCTGTATGGAGCTTGAGGGCCCGTGTTTGTGGCGAGTCTTTAGACTCGCCAGAAACAGCAGTTATGAAGCAGCTCCATAACCCTGTCCGCCTGCTCTGAGCAGGAGGACAGGAATTGCCACAATTCAACCCGATCGAGTACGATCGGGTTGATTGACACCTCCCAGCTGGCGGCCCATTGGCCACGAGTCTGCAGGGGGCGGCGTTGCACCAGCAGCTCTTGTGAGCTGCTGGTGCAAAGCTGAATACGGAGAGCGTATTGCTCTCCACATTCAGCGAGGTCTTGCAGACCTGATCCGCATTGTCGGATCAGGTTTGCAAGACCTTTGATACATAGGCCCCCATATCTCAGCCTCCAGATCACTTACAGGGACAAGTAAACCATAATTTGAAAGAAGGGAGTCTGTAAATAGGTGATTACCTGCAGCAGCACTTAAAGTGCAGTTTAAGTTGAGGATGGTGAGCTCTACTGAAGCCTGTATCTTCCCCTGTTTCTGGTAGAGGGTTTTATAAGCCCTTTCAATAGAAACCTGTAATCATAGTCACCATCTTGTTTTCAGATAAAGGCAAAATGGAAACAGTTCTTTAATAAACAATAGAATTAAATATTGTCAAAACCAATACTTGTAAAAGTTTAAAAGTGACCATATAGTGGTGAAAAAAGGTGCCTAGTCTGCCCATCCATGCAATATAAAAGATGCCGTCATATAGTTTAGTAGTTGTATGGATGGAAAATTATTACAATAGGTCCCAAAGAAAGTTGTGTTTGTGATATTCCCTTTTAAAACCCTATTTGAAGACGCCAGTACTATAAGTGACCATCATGTCACTACGAATGTGAATTACAATCAAATTTTTAAAGGGACACGACACCCAAATATTAAAGCTCTTAAGTCATGCAGCATAGCTGTAAAAAGCTGAACATCTCTATATAAAAAATGTTTTTTTTTACCTCAAAATTTCCTCTGTAGGCACATGTCATTGTAAAGGAGCTTAAAGCAGCCAATCAGGGTGCTAGTCACAGGACTTGCAAGGGAGCATGCATCTGACAAGTGCAGGCACAATCATGTTATTTCCCTACTTAGTTGAAGGAAGTTTACTATGAAATCTTGTGAGATTTCAGTAAAATCTCATGAGATTACAATAAAGCAAAGCATGACCTCAGCACTGTTGATGCTATTTTTTTGTTCAATCTGCAGCTGGAAAGTAGCTGAAGGATAACTGTTCACTGAGCACTTACTATTGTGAATGAAGATATTTTGAGATATAATATCTTCCTTCTTTTACATAGAGATGTTCAAGTGATATTCTCTTGTCAGCTTTTTACAGTCATGCTGTATCATTTTCAAGTAACTCACAGAAAGCCCTTTTTTGGGAGCTTTTCTGTTGAAAACTCATTCACTGGTGTGGGCTATTAAGAAATGCAGTGATCAATACTGTGCCTCTATCAGACTAAATTAGCCTTCTGCAACAACATGGAGGACTCCCACGATGCAGTATGCCCAACGGGCACTCTGAGGCTTATTATATCTCTCCTGAAGGATATGTCCACTCGTCTAGACCAGCATCATGCGGGTTGAGTAGCCGCTCTACGGACTGCAGTCAGTTCACCCTCCCTCCCATCAGCAGCTAAACCCTAGCTTGCTAACAGCCCATCAGGTGTCCTGTGGAACAGGCAAATACAGCAGGAAGAACATGGGCTCCATGAGGTCTCAAGAGAGAATTTATGGTTAGAGGATGTGGCTCAACCTACCGCACACGCTGTCAACACCCCAGCAGAGCCAGAGAAGCTTCAGAGACCTGCAGCGACGCAAGCATCATTGAAAATGGCTGAAATATGTTGAAAGTTACACATATTCTTTTCCGGTTATGAAGCTGAGCGGATGCAGTGGCGATTTCCTTGGGATCGATGAGTTGAGATGGTGGCAGAGTTCTGGAAAACTAATCTCTGTGGTCCCTACTGAATGGATGGGGGACCCTTTTGACCCGGGTGGATAGTTATCCTTCTATCCTCCTTGCGTGCCCACATGGCGCATACGAGAGATGCTAGCACAGTGACCCATAAAATCATATACAAAGAACTGAGCCTCTTGGTCTACTCTGTTCTCCCTCTCTGTTCAGGAACCTAAGGATAGCTAATATATTTGCGTTTAGCTAGTTTATTATGAGCCAGCTGTCCGGAGGTAACATAGCCTTAGAGCTAGACAGCCCATCAGTCCCTATAACTGCCTACCTGAAAGCAACATAAGATGACTAGCTGCTTATTTAGTGCTGTAGTATTTGCAGATAATGTGTTTCTTATGTTATCTTTAAAATTCTAAAGGACACACTTAACTCAATCTCCTGGAATATTTCGGATGTAAGACTGTTCCCAACAATTGCCTGATCTGATTATAGCTTACTCTGACACTCTACTCAGAATTTTTACACTATGTTAATCTGCATTGCATGTCTAACCCTAGATTATAATATAGATACATAGAAGCTAAATCCAAAATTAGGTTGTCCCAGATCCTTGTTCTATGAGTGGGGAAATACTGATATAACTCATAATACAGACCCATATATGTACTCTATATGAAAACCTATTATACTCTTACACTACTATATGTACCTTTGCAATAAGAAAACCTGTCAAGCCTGAAGTAATCTATCCTTTTACCTACATCAATGTCTAACCCTTACCATTACATAAACAGACATATGCATGTTGACGCAGATTAGATTATAATGGTCTATATATACAGAGCCCCCACATGCCTACTAAAGATCCCTCAATAACGCAGTAACCCATAGTAGAGGCCCATTAGTGTAGTCTGATTGAAGACCTATTATACTTATGTGCTTCTGTTTCAAGTACTCTTACATTAAGGTAACATATAGGGTGAAGTTAACATATATATTTGCAGTATTATAAACTCCTTCTTACTATGTAAGTATATGTCAGTATGCTGTGTACATTTAATCTCATGTTTTCTTATGTTTACTGTTATGTATATGCATTTAATCAGTTGACAGGACTGGCATCTACAGTCTCTCTCTTCTGTCTCATATGATTTGTACTACAATCACGAGAAATGTAATCTATATTACATAGCTGCCTAGAGCAGTCTTGACCTAAGGAAGCTTCTATACAATGTTATGGATTAATCAAATAGGGTTTTATAACTCTATGATGACTGCTAGTCTGATAAATGCCCACATATATATTGTACTTTGTAATTAGGGCCTCTATTTCATATCCTTAAATATTTGCTTAGAGAATTGTTACTCCCTTTACAATCCTAGTGTATTATACGAATCTTAATGCTCACATGCTCTGGATACATTACATAATTATGTCTGCATATCATAAGTAAATTGATAGTTCTTAGCTCCTACTGGGAGAAGAATGATTTATAATTTGAGTCCAGATTAAGACATAGTCCCCCCACCTAGTGAAACTTCTCCCTGAAGTTATATATGTGTACCCACCATGAGATCTATGTAGATTTGTCAGGTTTTTTGTTTTTTCATATATATTTACATGTTGGCCCCAGCAGCATACCGTCCTTACACACCCACAAATGACCCTGCTTCTCTTTTGAAGTAGCTTGGAGCAGAGGGGACATATCACTGCTAACTCACTTATAATTTACACCTCCAGACACTATGCCCCTGATGATAACACATAGGTTTAAGAATTGGGACCTTTCTATGTGACTTACGGTGATTCCATTTCCAGAGTCCCCTTATGAGAGAAATAGTTCTCTTATCTATTTGTGCTATGTTTACATGCCTATCCTTCACTACCATATAGCTTAATATGTATCTACAAGAGCAGTACAAAAGATTACAATATATCTCCCTAGATAATTAAGAAAGCTAGTTCACAAACAGATTTATGTACTCGGCAATATTTACTATTGTTTTTTCTAGCTACCTGGGGACTAATATATTATATAGCTTAGGGTACAACTGCTCACACAGCATTAGCTAAACCAATATATTTCTCTTTGACGTCGTCACCCACAGCGACCCAGGCACGTCCTAAAGCACTATCTATATCTCAAAATCACATATTGGGATATTCCTACTCATAACCAGCCTTCACTAGGGTGCCAGTACTTGTTCATTATATCAGATCTATATATCTTTCATCTATCTGGAGACAGTCAAGTCTCAGTTTACTATTGCATTACCATTGTTATGACTCTATGTTATACTAAGTGTCTACATCAAGCAATATACTCTCCTTATCACCCTATCATAGTTAATGCCCTGATTAGGCTTTTAGACTAGGTAACTCATTATGTGGCTCCAAGTTAAACAACGAATAGTCTTTCTATCTGGCCACGGATGCCTATCATTGGGAATATCTACCCCTCTAATTATGCTATTTACCCTCTTCCATCTCCTACCCTGTTAGAGTTTGCTCCGTCCCTCCCACCCCCTCCTCCCCCCATCTTCCCATATAATTCAAGCATATAATTCAAGCGGCTCTCGCCCGCTGATTTGCCTTCCCTTCCCCATATATTGTGGCCCAGATGTGGCTGTCACAAAAGCCAACTCCCCACATCTTGTTATTATTTGATTGGAAAGTTATAGAGTATCCCTCCTATAGATGTGGGGATTATCTCCTAATCAATATAACATAAAATGAAGTTCAATTTTCGTTAGTCCATACCCCTCTCTTATATCTCATTAGGACATGATATGTGATCTCATCGTTATACATTTTTCTCACACGGTTGTTCTTTTATTATTGTCTTTGCAATTTCCAATATTAGAACATAGATTTGATATGTGGAACCACAACCTCTGTCCTGGTTTGATTGATGATCTACATGTATTAGCAATGTATGTCATGTTCTGATGTAATTACTATTAATGGACGAACTTTCGGCTAGATTACGAGTTTTGCGTTAGCCTTAAAAAGCAGCGTTGGCCGGTCCCAACGCTGCTTTTTTAACACCCGCTGGTATTACGAGTCTTGCAGGTACAGGTGTACCGCTCACTTTTTTGTCCAGATTCGAAAATCCTGCAAATCCACTTACGTCAATTGCGTATCCTATATTTTCAATGGGACTTGCATAGCGCCGGTATTAAGAGTCTGACCAAAAGTGAGCGGTAAACCCTCTCCTGTCAAGCCTGGTACCGCATTTAAAAGTCAGTAGTTAAGAGTTTTACACTACAACGCCGTAGCATAAAACTCTTAACTAAAGTGCTAATAAGTACACTAACACCCATAAACTACCTATTAACCCCTAAACCGAGGCCCCCCACATTGCAAACACTACAATAAATATTTTAACCCCTAATCTGCCGAACCGGACATCGCCACCACTATAATAAATATATTAACCCCTAAACCGCCGCACTCCCGCATCGCAAACACTAGTTAAATATTATAAACCCCTAATCTGCCGTTCCTAACATTGCCGCCACCTACCTACATTTATTAACCCCTAATCTGCCGCCCCCAACTTTGCCGCCACTATGTTAAATGTATTAACCCCTAAACCTAACCCTAACCCTAACCCCCCTAACTTAAATATAATTACAATAAATCTAAATAAAATTACTACAATTAACTAAATTATTCCTATTTAAAACTAAATACTTACCTATAAAATAAACCCTAAACTAGCTACAATATAACTAATAGTTACATTGTAGCTAGCTTAGGGTTTATTTTTATTTTACAGGCAACTTTGTCTTTATTTTAACTAGGTAGAATAGTTATTAAATAGTTATTAACTATTTAATAGCTACCTAGTTAAAATAAAGACAAATTTACCTGTAAAATAAAACCTAACCTAAGTTACACTAACACCTAACACAACACTATAATTAAATAAATTAACTAAATTAAATACAATTAATTACAATTAAATAAAATTATCTAAAGTACGAAAAAAAAAACCCACTAAATTACAGAAAATAATAAAATAATTACAAGATTTTTAAACTAATTACACCTACTCTAAACCCCCTAACAAAATAAAAAAGCCCCCCAAAATAAAAAACCCTACCCTACACTAAATTACAAATAGCCCTTAAAAGGGCCTTTTACGGGGAATGGCCCCAAAGTAATCAGCTCTTTTACCTGTAAAAAAAAAAGGACAAATACCCTCCCCAACATTAAAACCCACCACTCACACAACCAACCCTACTCTAAAACCCACCCAATCCCCTTTAAAAAAACACTTTAAAAAAACCGGGCCGAATTCCTCAACGAAGCCGGGAGAAGTCTTCATCCAACCGGGCAGAAGTGGTCCTCCAGACGGGCAGAAGTCTTCATCCAGACGGCATCTTCTATCTTCATCCATCCGGCACAGAGCGGGTCCATCTTCAAGACATCCGTTGTGGAGCATCCTCTTCTGTCCATGGCCGACGACTGAATGAAGGTTCCTTTAAATGATGTCATCCAAGATGGCGACCCTTCAATTCCGATTGGCTGATAGAATTCTATCAGACAATCGGAATTAAGGTAGAAAAAATCCTATTGGCTGATGCAATCAGCCAATAGGGTTGAACTTCAATCCTATTGGCTGATTGCATCAGCCAATAGGTTTTTTTCTACCTTAATTCCGATTGGCTTATAGAATTCAGCCAATTGGATTTGAAGGGACGCCATCTTGGATGACGTCATTTAAAGGAACTTTCATTTTGTTGTCGGCCGTGGACAGAAGAGGATGCTCCGCTTCGGATGTCTTGAAGATGGACCCGCTCCGTGCCGGATGGATGAAGACTTCTGCCCGTCTGGAGGACCACTTCTGCCCGGTTGGATGAAGACTTCTCCCGGCTTCGTTGAGGACTTCGGCCCGGTTGTGTGAAGACGTCTCACGGTAGACTGATCTTCAGGGGGTTAGTGTTACATTTTTTAAGGGGGGATTGGGTGGGTTTTAGAGTAGGGTTGGGTGTGTGGGTGGTGAGTTTTAATGTTAGGGGGTATTTGTACTTTTTTTTACAGGTATAAGAGCTGATTACTTTGGGGCCATGCCCCGCAAAAGGCCCTTTTAAGGGCTATTTGTAATTTAGTGTAGGGTAGGTTTTTTTATTTTGGTGGGCTTTTTTATTTTGTTAGGGGGATTAGAGTAGGTGTAATTATTTTAAAAATATTGTAATTATTTTATAATTTTCTGTAATTCTGTATTTTCCGTCGTTTTTTTCGTACTTTAGATAATTTTATTTAATTGTAATTAATTGTATTTAATTTAGTTAATTTATTTAATTATATTGTAGTGTTAGGTGTAATTGTAACTTAGGTTAGGTTTTATTTTACAGGTAAATGTGCCTTTATTTTAACTAGGTAGTTATTAAATAGTTAATAACTATTTAATAACTATTCTACCTAGTTAAAATAAATACAATACAAAATAAATAAATATTGCCTGTAAAATAAAAACAAACCCTAAGCTAGCTACGATGTAACTATTAGTTATATTGTAGCTATCTTACGGTTTATTTTATAGGTATTTAGTTTTAAATAGGAATTATTTAGTTGTAGTAATTTTATTTAGATTTATTTTAATTATATTTAAGTTAGGGGGGGTTAGGGTTAGAGTTAGACTTAGGTTTAGGGGTTAATAATTTTAATATAGTGGTGGCGACGTTGGGGCCGGCAGATTAGGGGTTAATAAATGTAGGTTGGTTGTGGCGACATTGGGGGCGGCAGAGTAGGGGTTAATAAATAAAATGTAGGTGTCAGCGATGTTGGGTGCGGCAGATTAGGGGTTCATATGTATAATGTAGGGGGTGGCGGTGTCCGGAATGGCAGATTAGGGCTTAATAATATAATGCAGGTGTTAGCGATGTCGGGGGCGGCAGATTAGGGGTTAATAAGTGGAAGATTAGGGGTGTTTAGACTTGGGGTTCATGTTAGGGTGTTAGGTGTAGACATAAATTTTATTTCCCCATAGGAATCAATGGGGCTGCGTTAAGGATCTTTACCAGCTCAACGCTAACGTAAGCAGCGCTGGTATTGAGGTGAGATGTGGAGCAAAATTTTGCTCTACGCTCACTTTGTTTGCGGCTAACGCCGGGTTTGTAATACCAGCGTTGTCTGTAAGTTAGCGGTGAGCATAAACTGTTAGCACCGCATCGCTGTTAACGCAAAAATCGTAATCTAGGTGTATGTATTTTACTTTCCCTTGAAACTTCAATAAAAAAATAAATAAATAAATGCAATGATAATACATTGTGATCACTCGAGAAACTTGACAACCAACGAATGGAGTGCTAACAGTTACACGCAAGCGATAAGGGTGTTTATCATGGGTGTTTGCGCTTGTCTGGTTTAAAGTTAAAAGTAAACGCGATCGCTAGAATGATTACCTAATTTCAGATCTCTGGTTAAATGTTTCACAAAACAAAAAAGTCTCTCAAAACACCAAAAAATATATATTACAATGTGCAGTTACTCATAATAACATGATATAATAAAATTATTAAAAAATAGTATTGCACAAAGAAGTTATAAGGGTTCAAAGATATGAGGAGGTCTCAGGTATTAAAAACAAGGCAGGCAAAGGGCTGCACATAGAGGAATATGTTTTATGTATTTCTAAATAGATGTTCCTATATATATCTGTATATATCTATACCTATATCTAATCATGTATATATATATATAGGTATAGATATATATATAGTAACAAAATACCATCAGATATATGTAGAAATATGTATATAAATAGAACATCTTCTATGTGAAGAACATTGGAATGTAAAATATTCATATTTTTATGTCGGGTTAGTGCACTTGAGAATATGTGATTGTGTTTGCTAGTGAGTAAGGTGTTTTTTTCCACTTTGTTTGCTCCATTGACTTCTAAGGGGGAAACGTAAACGTGCATGTGATATTCTAATTTCATTTTGAATCAGCACCTGGGTAGCACCTGCTGATTGGTGGATAAATGTAGCCACCAATCAGCAAGTGCTACCCAGGTGCTGAACCCAAAATGGGCCAGCTCCTATGCTTACATTCCTGCTTTTTTAAATAAAGATAGCAAGAGAAGGAAGAAATATGTATAACAGGAGTAAATCAGAAAGTTTCTTAAAATTGCATGCTCTAGCTGAATCATGAAAGAAAAAAAATTGGGTTTGTGTCCCTTTAAGGCTTGCTCCACTTGTAATCTGGCCCTCAGTCAGAAAGCCAAAAGTAATTCTTGGGAGCAAATCGGCAATAGATTGTGAGTGACTCCTTGGTCTGCTAAAAAAACTTGGTATGATGTGTGTGGGTACCTCATATAAATAAGTTTAAATTTATTTGTAAATGCAGCAATGTTTCAAAAAATATAAACAGCGGAAGAACTCAAGTGTGCAAATATCTCAAAAGGAGGTGGTTAACGTAGTTGTTTCTTTGTCTAGAAGAAAGCACTTTAATATATATTATCTTTGTACTTTTGTTGTTAGATAAAAGTTTTTACTACTGATAAAAAAGCCTTTCTTTTTAATGTTTGCTGGAATAGCTCTGTCCAGTAAAAAAGCTGGAAAAGTTTTGCTCATCAACGAATGACCTTCTAACCTGCTCTCCAGTATTACCGACTTGCACTTTGGGATCATTTTTAAAATCAAATCTGTAGAGTATAATGTCCTTGTAAAAAGTAATTTACTGATTATTTAATTTTGCCTGCATGTCATGAAATATTTCTCAATATTTTGCTATTTCCACCAGAGGAGCTAGATTGCATTTTGCCAGGATCATCATAGTGCAATAAATGACATGTTCTAATTAATTATAGTGCCAGCATCCCTTTAATGTCCCATTAACACTGTTTCATCACAAATATTGCCAATTCCAAAATATATTTTTATTTCTCTGTTTAAGAAATAAAAGAGAATGTTTGTTCTATTTAAATTACATATAATTTCTTAGTATATATCAAACACTATTTTTGTGTTACTTTAACCAATCATAAAATACAGATATTTTAGAACATTTCCATAAACCTCACTGCATATGATTTCTAATGACTATGTTTATTTATAGTAACAATAATCATGTCTTGTTTTTATGTCTGATTATGTAGGCAACAGCAAGTGAGACAGTGCTATGGTCACTTTTACTTATAACCGTCAGTATTCCTGCTGCATTACCAGCGTCTCTAACAGTCTGCATATTGTATTCTCAAGTGAGGCTTAAGAAAGCGGGAATATTTTGCTTAAGTGCACAGAGGATTAATATGTGTGGACAATTAAACATTATCTGTTTTGATAAAGTAAGTGTATAAATATAAAATATCTCTTTAGCTACAATTTGGGAGAATATAAGTTAAAATTTTCTATTATAAGGATGTAACAATAATCATAGTATTTTTTAACTTAATAAAAATATATCTTTAGCAATGTATATAAGTTAATAGTTTTATTACATAGATGATTAATTTAATTTAATCTAGACAGGTACCTTAACTGAAGATGGCATGGAATTATGGGGTATTGCTGTATCTGATGGAAAATGGTATGTTAATGTATAATGTATTTTCTTATTGTTTGTTGTTGTTTTTTTCTAACTATTGATATGAAAACTTGCTTTGAGAGAGTTCTAAGATCTTTTTGTAACAGAGATTGCTTAAAGGACCAGTAAACACAGTTGATTTCCATAATCAACAAATGCAAGATAACAAGACAATGCAATAGCATTTAGTCTGAACTTCAAATGAGTAGTAGATTTTTTTCTGACAATTTTAAAAGTTATGTCTTTTTCCACTCCCCCTGTACCATGTGACAGCCATCAGCCAATCACAAATGCATACACGTACCATGTGACAGCCATCAGCCATTCCCAAATGTGTACACACTTATTCTTGCACATGCTCAGTAGGAGCTGGTGACACAAAAAGTTTAAATATAAAAAGACTGTGCACATTTAGTTAATGGAAGTAAATTGGAAATCTTGCACTACGGTCGGACAGTGCTAGTTTATGTGTACCATATAGATAACATTATGCTCACTATCATGGAGAATGATAATGGGTTCACAAGAACCAGCACTAATTTGCTAAAATGCAAGATTGTAAAAAAGCAAAGAAAACAAAAAGAAAAAAAAAAGATAAGGGGCAGTCGGCAGGGGCTTAGATACAGGTAATCACAGAGGTAAAACGTGTAGTAATAAAACATTGTTGATTATGCAAAACTGTGGAATGGGTAATATAGGGATTATCCATCTTTTTAAACAATAACAATTTTCATGCAGCCTGTCCCTTAAGTCCTAGTTAGAGAAAGCAGAACCCTGTATGAATAAATTGAGGGAAGGGTTTTATGACCCCACTAGGAAAAGGACATGGGGTGAAGGAAAGGACAAGGGGCTGGGCTGAGAAAGAAGTTATAATCATAACACAGGAAGTAACAGGCACACTTTTATCAGGAGCAATACGGTGGAAGCTGAATTTAAGCTTTGACTTACCAGAATGGAGGCCTTGTTGTCTGAATTGATGGCTGTTGCCAAGGAGAGAGGAGCTGGGTGGATTAGAGAGCGGCTGGCAGCAGCAGGAGAAGCAGGCACCGGGGGAGTATTGGAGGTTCCTAGTTCCAGGGGAGCAGCTTGTGTTCGGTGGGGCCATTGGGGATACACCTTACCATTGAGGTGAGGGAGAAGATTTGGAAGCAGGAGTTCCTAGAGATTCTGTCGCTCCTGCCGTTGGATCAGGTTCTAGAAGTGAAGGAGGACGATAAGGAAAAAGGAAAGAAGGAGGAGGAGGAGAGGAAAAAGCAGTGGAGGAAGCTGCCCAAAACCTTCGGCAATTGGTCAAGGGCATTCTGTATTCTAGCTAGTGTGATGGGGAAAAATTTTCCGGAGCAAGGGTCGTCGTTGTTCTGCTACTACGATGAGATTGTGAAAGCGTACCGGACGTATGGTGGGATGGCCTGGTGGCAGTATGATGAGCGTTTTAGGCAGCGAATGGCGTTGAGGCCCAAGATGCGTTGGGACGATAGGGACATAGGCATTTGGTTAGAGATTATGACCCCCCTTAGGGGGGGGCATTCCTTTCGGTCAGCGGGTCAAGGAAGTGGAAGCAGGGGTGGATCAGGTAGCACATCAACGGTTATCCGGAAGGGCCTCTGCTTTCAGTTTAACGAGGGGCAATGTCGTTTTGGGGCATCATGCAAATACAAGCACGAATGTTCGGGGTGCGGGGGGATCCACTCTTTTGCTAAGTGCTTCAAGAAAGCGAGACAGGGAGGAAAGCCCGGCGAGGTGGGTAGTACGGGCGCGGACCCCAGTGAGGGTAGAAAGGATGGTTCCGTGGTTAAAGGAATACGCCAATAAGAGGGGGTGTTCGGCGGATGTCAAATTACTGTTGATGGGGTTTAGTTCAGGTTTTATTATCCTGTACAAAGAGCAAGAGATGGGGGGGTTTGGGGGTTGCTTAAAGTTGGCTCGGGAGTTTCCACAGGTAGTGAGGAAAAAATTGTACAAGGAGGTTGATTTGGGCAGGATTGCGGGGCCGTTTGATAGCCTGCCATTGAAGGGGTTGCGGATTTCTCCGCTAGGGGTGGTCCCAAAAAAAGGGATTGGGCAGTTCCGGATGATCCATAACCTTTCGCACCCGAAAGGATTGTCAGTCAATGATGGGATCGATCCGGAATTGGTGTCGGTGAATTACACGTCTTTTGACAGGGCAGTTGCCCTGGTTCAGAAGGCGGGGAATGGGGCATTGCTGGCTAAGGCAGATGTGGAATCGGCCTTTCAGTTGTTGCCTGTGCACCCCAGATGCCATCACCTGCTGGGGTGTTATTTCGAGAGTTCCTTTTTTGTGGATCTGTGTCTCCCCATGGGTTGTTCAATCTCCTGCGTGTACTTTGAAAAGTTCAGTTCTTTTGTAGAATGGGTGGTCAGGCAGAAGGCGGGAATCTCTTCAGTGGTCCACTATCTGGACGATTTTCTGTTCGTAGGGGCGGCAGGTTTGGGGGAATGGGAGCACTTAGTGGAAGTGTTCGGGGAAGTGGCCCAAGAGTTTGGGATCCCGGTTGCGGCAGATAAGTCAGAAGGGCCGGTAACGTCTCTGAGTTTCCTGGGCATTCAGGTAGACTCGGTATGGATGGAGTGTAAGGTCCCTGAGGACAAGCTGACAGACCTGAGGAGCCTGCTGGGGGAGGCGTTGGCTGCCCGGAAGGTGACATTGCAGCAGCTGCAGTCATTGTTGGGGAAGTTGAACTTCGCCTGCCGGATCATCCCGATCGGCAGGGCGTTTTGCCGGCGACTGTCTTTGGCAACAGCCGGGATGTCGGAGCCAAAGCATCATATAAGGATGACGAGAGATGGAGGACCTGGGGGTTTGGCTTACCTTCTTGGACGAATTCAATGGAAAATTGATTATCCAAGAGGTAGGTTGGTCGGATGATGACCTGGGTTTGTTCACGGATGCATCAGGGGCCCAGGGGTTCGGGGCTTACTTATGTGTCAAGAGGTGCGCGGACAAATAGCCTGATAGTTGGGCGGAGATCGGGCTTACCAGGAACCTTACATTCTTGAAGTTCTTTCCGTTAGTGGTGGTGTTGCGGGTGTGGTCGCACATTTTGAGGGACAAAAGAGTTACCTTTCATTTGGACAATATGGGGGTGGTGATGGCTATTAACAGATTGACGGCAAATTCCCCCCCAGTGGTAAGGCTGTTGAGAGCGTTTGTGCTGGAATGCCTGCGAAATAACATATCTTTCAGAGCTAACCATGTTCCGGGCAAGCTGAATGTTATTGCTGATGCTTTGTCCCGTTTCCAGTGGGATCGGTTCCGTGCAGCAGCGCCAGAGGCAGACGAGGAGGGGGTGCCCTGCCTGAGGGACCTGTGGAGTTTGGGCATGGTGTGATAGACCTGATTCGACATGGAGGGCATACGCCCGGGTGTGGAGGCAGTGGCGGGGGTTGAACGAGGGACGGCATTTGTGGGAGACTGAGGGAAGCCAATTGCAGGTGCTGCTGATCTGTGTGAAGAGGTGGGGGGAGGAAAGGCTGTCGCCTTCCGAAATACGGAAAATGTTGGCGGCTTTGGCATTTTGGTTCCAGTTGGTGGGAATGGAGGACTTAACAAAGGTATTTGTGGTGCACATGGCGGTGAGGGGTCTGTGCAGGGGACAGAGGAGGCAGGATGGCAGGAGACCAGTGACGTTTGCCGTTTTGGAAAAGGTGGTGGGTTGTTTGAAGGGTTTGTGTTTTTCAGAGGGAGAGGAGGTTTTGTTTAGGGCAGCTTTTATTCTAGCGTTTTTTGGGGCATTCAGGGTATCAGAATTGGTGGGTCGGAACAGGATGGATAAGGGGGGCCTCCAAGGGGGGGAGGTCATAGTGAGAGATAGGAGGGTAGAGGTGTGGTTGAGAAGGTCTAAGACGGACCAGGCAGGGAAAGGTTGCTTGGTCAGTTTGAGGGAGATTGGGGGCGCATGTTGCCCGGTGGCTGCAACCCGAGATTACCTCAGTCTCCGCCCGAAGAGGAATGATCCATTGTTCCTCCATGCGGACTGTTCCGCTTTGTCAAAGTACCAATTTATTGCGGTGTTCAGGAAGGCCTTGGGGAGGCTTGGGATCGGGGGGGTATGGAGTTTGGGTCCCATTCCTTCCGAATCGGTGCGGCGACTGAGGCTGCAGGGCTAGGTTTGGACGTGGGGGTGATAAAAAGGATTGGGAGGTGGAGATCAGAGAGATATAGGGGGTATGTTAGACCGGGACTGAGGGTTTAAGTGGAGGGGGCGGCAGCTGATACGGCTTTATTTGTTTTGACAGGTCCGGTGAGGTGCTGGGTGATCGGGCATTCATACATCTTTTGGGCCAGGAAGGCTGCCGCAGTGAAGGAAAATGGATTGCAGCTGGGACTTGATAGGGAGAAAGTGGAGATAAAGTGGCTGGGGGTCCGGGGTATGAAATGGGGTCAGCTGGTATTGAAAGTGGTGGAGTTTGCAAGATTGTTTTCAACCCCTCAGGTCTTGGTAATCCATGTGGGGGGGAATGACTTGGGGTTCATGTCCCAGAAGGATCTGGTGGAGGACATGAAGAGGGGCATAGACCGGCTGTGCCAGCTCTTTCCGGGGGTAATTATAGTGTGGTCTGAGATAGAGAGCCGGGTGGTGTGGAGGTCAGCTTGGGATTTGGGGAGGTTGGAGGCTTCCAGATGGAAGATCAATAGAATGGTGAGCGGGTAAGTGCGGCGATGTGGAGGGGTGAGTTTGAAGCATGTTGAATTTGAGGGTGAATCGAGGAGTTTCTTTTACCTGGAAGATGGGGTCCACCTTAATGAAGTGGGGTTACACCTCTTTAATTTCACTTTAAAAGAGGGGATTAAGAAGGCCTTAGCTCTGGGTGGCGGTTCTCACCCGGGGGGTGAGAGGTGGCGGGGTACTTGCCCTGTTTGGTAGAGGCTTAAGCCTGTTATGAGGTGGATGGGACTTCCTGTTTCAGTAACAGGGGGTTGGTTTAATGGTGACAGCCCCTCCCCTGGGTAGGGCGCGGCTTGTAAGTTGAATAGTGGGGGCAAGCACTGTGGTTGATTATAAGTTATTGTTATTTATGTTTATTTGCTATGTTAATAAAGGAGCTGCAGCCTTTCAACCCCAACAAATGAGTGTTGTGTTTTTGGTGGGTAAGGTGGGATGGCAACTTGACTATGCGGGGTCAAGCAGAACCCTGTATGAATAAATTGAGGGAAGGGTTGTATGACCCCACTAGGAAGAGGGCATGGGGTGAAGGAAAGGACAAGGGGCTGGGCTGAGAAAGAAGTTATAATCATAACACAGGAAGTAACAGGCACACTTTTATCAGGAGCAATACGGTGGAAGCTGAATTTCCCACCCTCCCTCCCTGGAAATGGGCTTAACATGATGTCGCAGCATTGGCAGGGTGCTTGCCCTGTTTGGTAGAGGCTTACGCCTGTTATGAGGTGGATGGGACTTCCTGTTTCAGTAACAGGGGGTTGGTTTAATGGTGATAGCCCCTCCCCTGGGTAGGGCGGGGCTTGTGAGTTGAATAGTGGGGGCAAGCACTGTGGTTGATTATAAGTTATTGTTATTTATGTTTATTTGCTATGTTAATAAAAGAGCTGCGGCCTTTCAACCCCAACAAATAAGTGGTGTGTTTTTGGTGGGTAAGGTGGGATGGCAACTTGACTATGTGGGGTCATTATTATATTCAAAAGCCTAACACAAATGTATTACTAACACCTCTTTTAGTAAATTAATAAATGTCCTAGATTTAATATAATTTGATTATTACCTCTCTGAAAAACCTTGCTGCAGCAACTTAAAAAAATGAGAATTCAAAGAGATTTGTATCTGCCCCTTATCATAGTCAAGAGCTGTGAGATCACCTCCTTTATAATCTATGCAGCTCCATTTATCTTGCAACCGGAAGCTTTTCACCACATAGAATGTGTTCCACGGTGAAGGATACCGGCATTACAAAAATGCTTTCAAAACCTTACTAAACATGAGAAGTATAAAATAAAATTCTCGCTATAAAACAGTCCACTCTAACATATGCACAAAAGAAAACACAAATAAAAATGAAACAACCTTGCCAACACTGAAATAGCGAGATTCAACAGTGAAACAAGATACTTCTCAAGGGCAATAGAGTATTTAATTACTCTGCATGCTTTGCCGTGGTTTATGGATGAAAACACCAACCACGCCTCTATAATCCCCCAGGGCACCCACAGTCTGCCCCTTGATTATATAAGGGGCAGTCTATAGATATATGTGGCTATATTAATGTCCCCTTGATATTGATTCTAACATACCAGGGTCTCGGTACCATTTAGCAGCAATTCTACCAAACAAGTAATTAGATACCAAAACAAATTGCAGCAAGCATTTTTTGCTTATTGAGCCTTTTATATCAAGAATTATCAGGGCGAGTACCTGTGTTTTCTCCGGTAGCCTATATATTTGCCTCACACTGTACCATTTGATATATACTGTGTTCTTGACATTGATGGATTTATTATTCTTGTAGAATTAGCTTTTTTCCCCACATATCTAGTCCAACTATATTACTAGGTCAGCGGTTTCACTGGTTAAATCTCAGGTCTAATGGTCTCAGACTGTTGTTTTTAACTAATTTCCCCTGGTTTATTTAATAAAGATGTGATGTTTTAATGCAAGTTGGTAAAATAAAGTTACACCAAACACTACAGATACACTATACTACTTTGTATTATGAAATAAGAGAGTGCTATCAGTGTATAGTTTTGCAACTGTGGACTCTCTACCACTAATTGTTTTTGTAAAAATGCCCCTTGATTATGTCTGCAAGATTTCTGAGATGTCACATGTTCTATCCAACTTTATTCTAATAAAAGAGACAATCAAATATTTTATGCTAATATTTACACAACCTAAGTACTATAGGTGTAATGATTACTTTTTCATTATCTATATAATTTAATGTCAGGTATGGCCACTAACCAAATGCTGGAATAGGTAAAAAGTTGCTCAATTAATTTTGAACCTGATCTCTCCTTTACAGAGAGGCCTCTTAGCACCCTTACAAGATTCTATTACTATATCCCAATAATAATAAAGCTGTGCTCCCTTCAGTTATGTTTTCTTTCTAAAAGTAGCATTGATATCCCAAGGGATTTGAATGGTAAGGATTGACAAATTCCTGTATTTTGACAGTTTAATGATAGAATTATTAATCCCTTTGGCATTAATTCTGCCATTTAAGGACTAGATTCCGAGCGTAGCGCAAATGTGTGCTCCCGTGAGTGCTTTATCCGCGTTCAACTTTTTTTACAATTTTGCGCCGTTGTGTACATATTACCGGACGCAAGAAAAACATTTGCGCTCTCGTGGTCGCATCCTCTCACAGAAAAAAAAGACTTTGAGAAGTTGCGAACCCACGAGTGTATTCCCCATAGATTTTAATGGAGCCTTATTATGAAAAAAAATAAAAAATAACAGCCACCAACTCACACAAACACGAGTGCAGGATTGGAATGAGATAAATGTACATATTTCTATAGATATGCATGTCTGTATTTATAAGTGTATATAAGTCTCTAAATACATATATACACATACAAATACATATATATATTTATATATATATTTATACATGTGTTCCTATTAATCCCTACAGTATATAAAAGCACTTTTGGCCCAACCTAACATCTCATATCTTTAAATCTCTTATAACTTTTTATTGCAATTTAAAAAAAAAAAAATTATTAGATAGAGTTATTATGAGGGTAACTGTACTTTAAAATGTATCTGTGATGTATTTTGTGACACTTTTTTGTTTTGCGTAACAATTATCCAGAGCTCTGAAGTTGCAGTAATCATTGTAGCGTATACCATGATTGCGCTCATGAATTCACATTTACTTTCAACTTGTAATCCGATTGGAATTTAACTTGTGCACAAAAGGCCACAAAACTCCGAAATCGCTTGCAGGAAAAGATACTGCGCCACTCGAAATCTAGCCCTAAATGTTAGTTCATAACAAATGTTATCGCTGAAATTCTATATAGATTTATACTATAGATTTATACTGAAGTGGTAAAGAAACTACTTCATAAATGCTTTTGAAGTTGTCAAGGGGCCTTTTTATAGCAGGTAAATCATATTCTAAATTAACTGAACATCACTTTACCTATATTTTGCACAGATTTGCTTATGAGTGCATCTGACAATAACATCTAAACTATATAATAAATAAAAATGTCAGATTGATATTAAATAGCAACCATACAACCTAAATGCATCCATTAATCACCCCTTTAAATTATAGCTTTCCAGCCTCAGCTGCTGCAGCACACCTGGGAAATCTCCTGGTATCCTGGTAGGCGAATTCGGCCCTGCTTGTGATATAATCAATCTCCCCCCCAATTGACATTCTTGTTGTCATTAATCTTGCACATTTTTGGGGGGATTTCAAAATTCTAACAACAGATAACTATCTTGTGTTGTCTTCAGGAAGTAACAATTTTGAGCTTTTAACATTATTTTGGAATTCTGATCACTACAAAAAAAAAAAAAAAAACACACTGACAACATATTGACTATGATCAACCCCTAAATTTTGACCAGACTCCTGCTTACTAAAAATGGAGAATACAAATTATAAAATATTGGAAGTATATTAAATGTAAATTTCAAATCAATCTATTGAGTAAAAAAATCTATTTACAAGTCGATTGCCAATTTAATACAATATTTAATTAATTAATTAATTAATTTTTATGTTTGTTTTATTATTTTTGCACAGCTTTCAAGATACACATTGCTTTACAGCAGAAAATAATTTACAGTGGGGTCCTATGCTAGGATTGATGGTCAGCTGTCACTCATTGATACTCTTGGATGGCAAAATACAGGGAGACCCACTGGACCTGAAGATGTTTGAACGAACAGGCTGGGTAATTTGTTAACAAAACTAGTTGTATGTGGATATATGAAAATGTAAATATCAATCTATATTAGTGCAATGAAATAATCAAGTTTTGTCAGTGGATAGACTGACGCCATCTTCTATAGAATGCAATAAGAAAAATGTGTTGAACCGGGAACTACCTGTGAACTGCCAGCAGCTTCCAACTAAAAGAAATAGGGCCACCAGCTGCTTCTATTGAAAAAAAAAATGTATGATGCAAAGTAGCATCTTACAGTGGAATGCAATGTTTTACTCTGTTTAAACTTAAAGGGACATGAAATCCAAAATATTTCTTTCATGATTCAGATATGGAGGCCTATTTATCAAATGTCTGTCGGACCTAATCTGAAAGTGCGGATCAGGTCCGACAGGCATCGCTGAATGCGGAAAACAATATGCTCTCCATATTCAGCAATGCACCAGCAGCTCTTGTGAGCTGCTGGTGCAACGCCGCCCCCTGCAGACTCGCGGCTAATCGGAGCAGGCGGACAGGTTATGGAGCAGCGGTCTTTAGACCGCTGCTTCATAACTGCTGTTTCTGGCGAGTCTGAAGACTCGCCAGAAACACGGGTCCTCAAGCTCCATTCAGAGCTTGATAAATGGGCCTCAGAGAATACAATTTTAAACAACTTTCCAATTTACTTCTATTATTTAATTTGTGTTCTTCTCTTGTTATCCTTTGCTAAAAGGTGTACCTAGGCAAGCTCAGGAGCAGCAGAGAACCTAGGTTCTAGCTGTTGATTGGCAGCTGCATATATATATATATATATATATATATATATATATATTGATTAGGATTGGCTCACCCATGTGTTCAGTTAGAAACCAGTAGTGCATTGCTGCTCCTTCAACAAATGATAACAAGAGAATGAAACAAGTTAGATAAAAGGAGTAAATTAGAAAGTTGTTTAAATTGTATTCTCTATCTGAACCATGAAATACATTTTTGGGTGTCATGTCCCTTTAATAAATACAAACACAAATGCAGTGAGGTTTAATTTGTATTCACTTCTAGTTTATCTTACATTTTCTTTGACCTTAAAAAAAATATCTTAAATTTAGATAACTCTGCAAGTCTATCATAAGCAAGGCCTGCAATGGTAAAATGCTAATGGCCTATTACATTAAGCCATACAAACCCTTCATACTCAACAAACAAATGCCATGTGCATCCCCTTTTTTGTAAATACAGCAAGACCAATGTAACATAAATTAACTTTTAAAGGGACATGACTCAGATAGAGAATACAATTTTAAAAAAAAAGTTTCCAATTTACTTCTATTATCAAATTTGCTTTGTTCTCTTCTTACTCTATGTTGAAGAGATATAAAGATAGATAGCATGTGCATTTTTGGAGCACACCATGACAGAAAATAGTGCTGCCATCTAGTGCTCATGCTAATGTATAACTGTTACAAAACTGCTGTCATATAGTATTGCAGACACGTGCACACTCCTGAACTTACCTTCCTGCTTTTTAACAAAGGATCACAAGAAAAAAGAAAGAAGAAAATATAATAATAGAAGTAAATTTGAAAGTTGTTTAGAATTGTATGCTCAGTCTGAATTTTGAGTTCTATGTTGCTTTAATAAAAACATAACCATTGTAAACTGAATAAAACTCATGTTTAAGTTGCACGGCATTCATTTCTTATCCAGAAATATTTAAACAATAATAATCCCCTAATTCATCTGCATATTTTATAATGGAACATTTTCATTTTCAGGAATTTAGCAAGAAGGGACCTTACAGACCTGCAGTAGCAGTTTGTGTAATCTTGGCCAGTGTGGAAAACAATAAAACATTACTGTGTTATTTAAAATAACATATTTGTTTCAGTATGTTAGTGGATAAGCAATTGAGTCATTTACTAACTTGCTTTACTTAAAGGGACAGTAAACTGATTGGTACAACCACAGTAGCATGGTTACTACTCACTACATTATTGTTTTTCATTTTGTAACTGCAGCTGTCTTCAAAGCTTGTGTCTTACTTTAATCCATTATAGGTGCTGGTTGTTATAGCTCCACCTCTTTAGACTGAGTGACGCCGGCATCTTGGTGCACATGTATTTGTATGCTTGTGACAGAAATAGTGAGCATTCACAGGTCAGTGACACTGGCATCTTGGTGCACATGTATTTGTATGCTTGTGACAGAAATAGTGAGCATTCACAGGTCAGTGACACTGGCATCTTGGTGCACATGTATTTGTATGCTTGTGACAGAAATAGTGAGCATTCACAGATCAGTGAGACTGGCATCTTGGTGCACATGTATTTGTATGCTAGCACCTTGTGACACAAATAGTGAGCATTCACAGGTCAGTGACACTGGCATCTTGGTGCACATGTATTTGTATGCTTGTGACATAGATAGTGAGCATTCACAGGTCAGTGACACTGGCATCTTGGTGCACATGCATTTGTATGCTTGTGACAGAAATAGTGAGCATTCACAGGTCAGTGACACTGGCATCTTGGTGCACATGTATTTGTATGCTTGTGACAGAAATAGTGAGCATTCACAGGTCAGTGACACTGGCAGGCTTTTGGTAGCTGTACCTTGCACTTCAGTTTAGCTTGAACAATACAGAACACAAGCTTTCTGTTTCTACATTTTTTACACAGTTTAAAAGTAACATACATAAAAAGACCATCACCTAGATTACGAGTTTTGCGCTAAACATGGTGCAAAACTAACGCCAAAAAAGTTGTGTTATTTCACTCTCCATAGCGCTGCCATTACAATTAACTGAAAAGCCTCCTTGTGCGTGCGATATGGTGGCGTTAAGCTCCATACCGCACAAAATCCTAGGGCTTCTTTGACGTGCTCGTGCACGCTTTCCCCCATAGACATCAATGGGGAGAGAGTGTTAGAAAAAAAACTAACACCTGCGATCGCGGAATAAAAGATCTCCGTAACGCAGCCCCATTGATGTCTATGGGGAAAAAAAAGTTACGTCTAAACCTAACACCCTAACATAAACCCCAAGTCTAAACACCCCTAATCCGCCGCACCAACATTACCGACACTATAATAAAATTATTAACCCCTAATCTGCCGCTCCCGACATCGCCAACACTAATAAAAGCTATTAATCCCTAATCCGCCGCTCCCCGACATCGCTGTCACTAAATAAAATTATTAACCCCTAAACCTCCACTCCCCGACATTGCTGACACTAATAAAAGTTATTAACCCCTATTCTGCCGCTCCCCGACATCGCCACCACTAAACAAACCTATTAACCCCTAAACCTCCGGCCTCCCACATCTCTGCAACTAAATAAACCTTTTAACCCCTAAACCGCCGGCCCCCCCACATAGCAAAACACTAAATTAAACTATTAACTCCTAAACCTAACACCCCCCCTAACTTTAAATTAAAATTACAATATAACTATATTTAAATAAATAAAAACTTACCTGTGAAATAAAAATAAACCTAACATTAAACTATAAATTAACCTAACATAACTATTCTAATAAAATAAAAAAACTACCAATTAAAAAATCTAAATTACAAATTTAAAAAAACCTTACACTACGAGAAAAATTTAAAAATCTAAAATTACAAAAAATAATAAACACTAAATTACGAAAAATAAAAAAAACTAAGCTTACAAAAAATAATAAACGAAATTATCAAAAATAAAAACAATTACACCTAATCTAATAGTCCTATAAAAATAAAAAAGCCCCTCCCCCAAAATAAAAACACCCCCTAGCCTACAATAAACTACCTTACTTACTTAAAAGGGCCTTTGTAGGGCATTACCCTAAGCTAAACAGCTCTTTTACCTGTAAAAAAAGTCCCCCCAACAGTAAAACCCACCACCCAACCAACCCCCCAAAATAAAAAAACTAACTCTAAAAATCCTAAGATCCGCGCCACCGGGATGAAGATAGAAGACGCCCCGAGATGGATGAAGACTTCTTGCCGCTTGGATGGAGATGGATGTCCGGACTTCAGGAACCATGAGTAGATATTCTGGGGTTAGTGTTAGGTATTTTTTTTATATTTTGGGGTGTTTTTTTTCAGATTAGGGTTTGGGCAATTTGAAAATGAGCTAAATGTCCTTTTAAGGGCAATAAAAAAGAGCTGAATGCCCTTTTAAGGGCAATGCCCATTTGGGGGCAATGGGTAGCTTAGGTTTTTATTAGAGTTAGGTTTTTTTATTTTGGGGGGTTGGTTGGGTGATGGGTTTTACTGTTGGTGGGACTTTGTACTTTTTTACAGGTAAAAGAGCTGTTTAACTTAGGGCAATGCCCTACAAAAGGCCCTTTTAAGGGCTATTGGTAGTTTATTATAGGCTAGGGGGGGTTATTTGGGGGGCTTTTTTATTTTTATATGGCTATTAGATTAGGCGTAATTGTTTTTATTTTTGATAATTTTGTTTATTATTTTTGCAAGCTTAGTGTTTTTTTTATTTTTCTTATTTAGTGTTTATTATTTTTATTAAATTTTAGATTTTTTAATTTTCTCGTAGTGTTAGGTTTTTTTAAATTTGTAATTTAGATTTTTTAATTGGTAGTTTTTTTAATTTTATTAGAATAGTAAGGTTAGGTTAATTTAGATTTAATGTTAGGTTTATTTTTATTTCACAGGTAAGTTTTTATTTATTTAAATATAGTTAAATTGTAATTTTAATTTAATGTTAAGGGGGTGTAAGGTTTAGGGGTTTAATTTAGTGTTTTGCGAAGTGGGGGTCGGCGTTTTAGGGGTTTATAGGTTTATTTAGTGGCGGCGATGTGGGAGGCCGGAGGTTTAGGGGTTAAAAACTTTATTACAGTGTCGGCGATGTCGGAGAGTGGCGGATTAGGGGTATATAGCTTTATTATAGTGTTGCCTATGTCGGGGACGGCAGATTAGGGGTTAATAAATGTATTTAATAGTCGCGATGTGGGGTGGGTGGCGGATTAGGGGTTAATACATTTAATTTAGTGTTTGCGATGCAGGAGGGCTGCGTTTAGGGGTTAATAGGAAAAATGTTAAGTTTCCTCTTCTGTAGTGTGTATGCTAAACTAAAGAGCAGAAAACAGCAGATGCAGCTTTGACTAAAGCTTTTCAAGCTGTGTAAGTGAGTCTGAAACCCTAGCTAAAAGGCTTCAGTCTAAAGAACACAGCTACTTAGCCTCTCCACAATATAAAGACTTGTGGTACTTGATTGGATGATTGACAAGCCCTTCTCTAGCGCAATTGGTGTTAGAGCAGGAGGCGCGGCTGCACAAGCAATAGCTTGCACCATGTTAAATGTGGGCAGTGGATGCTGCCCACTCACCCTAGAATGGACCTTGTACATTCATTTAATAAATGGGGCCTAATATCCCTAATCTGGGAATTCACACTACTTCTGTCACAAAGTGTTAAAATATTTAAACCCCAAGATGTGGAACTTCATTATCCTGCACCAGTAAGAGGTTAAAATAAGAGAACGACTTTGAAGAGAGCTGCAGGCAAAAGAGGAAAAACAAGAGCATGGTCAGTAGTGACAGTGCTATTGCAGTTGTACAAGCGGTTTAATGTCCATTTCATATTTATCTAATCCATTGATATTTGAGCTCCATAATATTTAAAATATACTACATAAATAAAAGTATCTACAAATCAAAAAGAAAAATTGAAGATTAAACTTTTATTTGTTTTCAAAGGTACTTCAAAACAACGAAACAGAAAGTTCAGAAAATGGAAACTGTTCTTCATACATGATGGTGAAACCTGGACCAAACCAAGCTGGAATGGTAGATTTATCAAATTACTTTATGTTGGTGCATAATTGCTCATCAGTCAAGCTCAGTTAATTAAAAAATAGCAACGTTACACTACTGCATGTCATTTCCTTACAATAATATTCTTTGAACTTTTAGCATTATGTAGTAATTTATGATAAAAAAATAGACCAGATTTTGGGGCCTATTTATCAAGCTCCCTATGAAGCTTGATGCCCTGTGTTTCTGGCGAGCCCATAACCTGTCCGCCTGCTCTGAGGCGGCGGACAGAGATCTCCAGAATATGATCGGGTTGATTGACACCCCATGCTGGTGGCCGATTGGTCGTGAATCTGCAGGGGTCGGTATTGCACCAGCAGTTCACCAGAACTGCTAGTGTAATGATAAATGCCGACAGCTCGCACATTAGTAAATAGGCCCCTTTATATTGTACATCACTGTACTACAATTGCAGCATATATCAAATTGAAATTAATGTAGAAAAAACAAGTTACAGTCACAAGACAAAAACAAAATAATAAACTAAAATGGATGAACAGTATATGAAACATGTGAAACAGATTTTGACGGGGTCAAAGATCCTAAAGGCCTCTCAAATTTGCAATATTTTTAAACTTAAAGTGATAGTAAACTTTACATTTTTTAAAATCAGGTCTGGAATCTAACAATATTTTAGTTTGGCTTTAATATTTTTACTACTAATGAAGATGCGCTGTACTTTTTAATCTAGCCGTGCCATTCTAATCACCTGCGCTCCGGCTCCTCACTTCAAAACTCTATTTTTTCCATTCGGCATTCTAGTTACAAAAAAAGTTCCCTACAGCTAGAGCACCAATTGGAGAACAGTTCAAATTGTTACCTCACATAAAAATTTGTTCTAAAGTGGGTAGCTAGAGTGCAGGGTATTATAATTTACAGAGCATCTTCATTAGAAGTGATCAATTCAAGTCCCTATAAAATATTGCTTAGATCACGGACCTGATTTTAAACATGTAAAGTATACAATAACTTAAAGCTTAAATAATTCTTAGGATAGCCTTATGTATATCCCAAGCTTCTTTAACCCCTTAATGACCAGCGCCATGCCCAGCTGCGATCTCGCTAAAAATAGCAAGATCGTACTATTTCTGCATGCCCCACGAGTGGGCACTGCAGAAATAGATTTGATCGGACAGTGGTGGTGCCGATCATTGGTGCATGGGTGGGAGGGTAAGGAGGGAGGCAGGTGGGTGGCCTGTCGCTATAGGGGGCAGGAGGAGGGTGGGACCACTATGCCATGCTACAGACGGTGTAAAAAAAAAAAAAAGAGACAGTCTTCTGACCCAGTGAGGGGCAAGGAGGGAGGAGAGGCATTGAGGGCTATCTTCTGTTGGATCTGTTGGGTTAAAGTGATCTGGGAGGTGGTAGGGTTATTGAGGGGGGGGCAGCTACACTACAGAAAAAAATGGGCATTTTTTTTTTTTTTAATTGCCTAATTTGCAGCAAACTGGGTACTGTCAGACAGCTGCCAGTACCAAAGATGAGGGCAAGTAGGTAGAAGGGGAGGGTTAGAAAGCTGTTTGGGGGGATCAGGGAGGTTGGGAGGAAAGGGGGGATACTACTCTGCAGAAAATATATAATTAAAAAAAAAAAACCTTTTATTTTTATACTGGCAGACTTTCTGCCAGTACTTAAGATGGATGTGACCTTTGGGGGGTGGGGGGAGGGAAGAGAGCTGTTTAAGAGGGGTCAGGGAGGGATCAGGGGGTGGGATGTGTCAGGTGGGAGGTTAATCTCTACACTAAAGCTAAAATTGACCCTACAAGCAACCGAATTAACCCCTTCACTGCTGGGCATAATACAAGTGTGGTGTGCAGTGGCATTTAGCGGCCTTCTAATTACCAAAAAGCAAAGCCAAACCCATATATGTCTGCTATTTCTGAACAAAGAGGATCCCAGAGAAGCATTTACAACCATTTGTGCCATGATTGCACAAGCTAATTGTAAATAATTTCAGTGAGAAACCTAAAATTTTGAAAAAGTTAAAGTTTTTTTTTATTTTATCGCATTTGGCGGTGAAATGGTGGCATGAAATATACCAAAATGGGCCTAGATCAATACTTTGGGTTGTCGACTTGCATTTTAGCAAAGCAGTGCTGACTCATAAATAAATCCACAGAAGTGAGCACAATGTTATCTATATGGCACATGTAAACTAGCACTTTGAAAAACTGTAAAAATGAACTGAGATAAGAGGCAGTTTGTAACAGTTTATAAATCAGTTTGAGCCTACCTAGGTTTAGCTTTCAGAAAAGAATACCAAGAGATTAAAGCAAATTTGATGAAAAAAAGGAAATTGGAAAGTGGTTTAAAATTCCATGCTCTATCTGAATCATGAAAGTTTAATTTTGACTTGACTGTCCCTTTTATAGTCCTTACCACCTCTATTGGAAGTTTATTCAATTAGTCATAATTTCTGTAAAGAAACAATTCTGCAAATTACTCCTGAACATTCTACCTTCCAAGCTGAGATCATGACCCCTTGTCCTGTTTTTGCTTTTTATGTGAGAAATTCTTTCAGATGTTATTTTAAAAACATCATTGTGCACTTTGTGATGGTAAATTTTAGATCCCACCCATTTGCCCAATCCTTCAACTTTTTTAAAGCTTTTTAGAATCAGTAGTAATTTGGTTGCCTCCTGGAACATTGACTATTTTTGTACTGCCTGTGAGCAGGACCGTCTTTAACACAAGGCAAAAGGGGCAGCTGCCCAGGGCCCAGTTTCTGTTGAGGGGCCCAAGAGTCCTAAAAAAAAATAAAAAAAATTTTATGGTTCATAACAGACTGCTGATGTGACATGGGGAACACATACATTCAATCCAAATACTGTCACAGTCAAAAGTACTCTGTTTATATATATATAGTTTTTTAAACTGTGCCAGACCGTGCCGGTGTCATATGACATGCCAAGCTATTGCCATGTGCTGTTTTAGATGTGCAAAGCCTTAACTTGGTATCCAGCCATTCCCACTGCATCAGAAAAGGTCCTACTGGGGTTACTACTGTTACCAGGTCACTGCTCTGGTGGTGGGGATTGTTTCTGGATAGGGCTGACTGTAGGCGCATGCAGCAGAAAGCTGGAGCGGCAAGGACGTAAGGATTTGAGCATCTGTGCAGCTGCATACACTGCTCTCTTCAGTCTTGAGGCTGTGTGACTCATCCCACACTGTATCCATGCAGCCTTGGACAGACAGCATCCTGTCTGCTGGTCCCCTTAGCCCTGCTCTTTCTGCTGTGGCCCTAAGATCAACTAACTGAAGTTTGTTAGGGGAACAGTGCTTTGTAGAAAGGTGTCAGTGGGAAGAATAAGTGAGTGCACACACGCCACTCCCCATGCAGCATTGTCTAGTGCAGAGTGAGAGGGAACTTGTTCCTAGCAAAGAAGTGACATGTGCTGCTGTGGCTGATGTATAGTGTCATGCTGATACTTCACAGATTAATGTAAGTTTTATTTTTATAGTTTTTGTTTTCTCTCTGTCTGAGATTTTACAGATTCCCATAGTAGTTCTGCTGTTCCAGTCAGTAAACTTATTTTTGTCTGCACCTCCATGCTTCCTCCTCAGTCTTTACCTTGCTTTGCTCCTGTTGGCTGCCCTAAATCTCTTTAACCAGCTAACCTCACACTAGAATCACATTCAAAAGAATATTAAATGAATCCACAGTGGAGGAATTTATATATGTATTTACTTATTAGTTCTGCTTAGGTCCAGTTTCACATATTGCAATGTATTTAAATTTTTTAAAATGATTAGCCCAGCAATGTATAAACGTTAACATTTTAAGATGGTGATCTAAAATTCAGCTTTGGGAATGTACTATTGTGTAACATCATATTATGTTATCCTTAGGTGCCAGTGGAAGGCTTAACAATTCTCCACCAATTTCCATTTTCATCCAGCCTACAACGCATGTCTGTAATAGCACAAGTAATTGGAGAACAGGAACAGATTGTTTTTATGAAGGGAGCTCCAGAGATGGTAATACAGTTTTGCAATGCAAACACAGGTATTGATCATAGAAATATCTCATAAAAGATGAATTTACATATTTTCAAAAAAGGAATTAATGACTAGTAGCTCATCAAGGATCTTTATTAATATAGAAGTCTATATATACAAAAATATTTTGGGCCTGATTAAAAATGTAGCACTAATGATAGTACGGGACGCAATGCGCAATATCGCTGGACATTAGCGCACAACTTGATATTACAAGTCCATGGTAAAGTATGTTAACCAGAGAAGGGTTAGCGTTGCAACTTCACTAAAGCACAATCTATACTGTCAATGGATATCATGAACACGCTAACTTGCTCTTATATTACAAGTTGAAATTATAGTTTGCTATTAAGCAGAAGCAGAAACTGCACTAAAATATTTAGTGTGATTTGAGATCGGAAGTAAAGTGTAAGGGTTTAAAAAAAAAATTGTATGTGTAAATATGCATGTGCACACATATATAAATATTTACACATGTAAACACATATATACACACACACATACACAGTATTCTTTTGAGCCCTTCCCAGCCAAATACCTAGAAACATGCAATATGATTTGTATTCATTGTTATGTGTTGTGTTATAATTCTTAACTTAGAAAAAAATGCTCTTTGCATTTTTATTTATATATTTCTTTATATATCTGGATATACTCTATATATATCTATGTATAGCTATACCTGTATATATTCATACAAAAAAAATCATAAATATATCCTTTGCTGATCGAAACGTGTGAGTTGGGACATAGGGCATGAGTAATTATTTTGAATAGCTTGGTTCCTGATCAGGCAAAGCTTTGTGGGATAGCAGGTCTATCATGAATTGTAAACGCCATTTTATTGAAAGTCAGTGCAGGGAGTGGAAAATGGGTGTCACATGGCAAAATTTTGACTGACCGATAGGCAGCATTTTGTACCAACTGAAGGTGATTGAGTAGTTTTTTTAGGATACCATTATATATTACCATTATATATTGCATTGCAGTAGTCCAAATGTGATGTCACCAAAGCATGGATAATCATGGGAAGATCTTCTCTAGGAATTAGGTGCTTGATCCTGGCTTTATTCTTTAAATGAAAGAATGAATGTTGTATTGTGGCTGCTATATGATGTTTCAGGAAAGTTCAATGTCAAGCATCAAACTAAGATTTCTTGCTAGATTTGAGGTTTTTAGTTTTGATGCTCCACATTATAGACCAATTTGTTGATCTTGTTGCACCTTAGTTATCATACTATCTCTACTCATCACAAGTACTTGTGTTTTTCTGGGTTTATTTTTCAACCAAGTGACATTCATCCATTTCAAGAGATCAGCAATACATTTATTGAATTTTCCACAAGAACATTGGAGTTTGGCTTGAAGGAGATGTGTATTTGTGTGTCATCTGCATAACAGTACTTTTGTAATATTTTTTTTTTTGTACTTTTAGGGCTAGATTACGGGGTTTTGTGCAAGTCAGAAATACCACATAGTATTATAAGTTGAAAATAAACGCAATCGCTGAAGCGCAATTGCATTTTATGCTTGTCGTGTTAACGTGACTGAAACACTTGCCTAATGGATAGTGTGTTAATAAAAGTTGCACTAAACACAACTTAAATACATTAAAAATTACAGTTACACGCATATAAACAATAACTGATGAAAATTATTCATATAAATTTTAAAAAAGACATAAGGGTTCAATGGTATATGATATACGACAAGTTGTTTGAATGGAAAGAGCCATATTGTATATATGCATATACATCTCTAAATATGTGTGTTTGTTTGTATATAGATATATATTTATTTATACATACATATATATATACATATGTGTTTTACATGTTATGTGTTTTACTATATATTTACTGTACATATTTCACATTCCAATGTTCTTCACATACAGAACAATGTAAGTTTTATTGTAAATATATATTTCTATATATTTCTGTACATACCTATTTCTGTATATCTATTCCTATATATATATAGGTATAGATATCTATTTTCCTTAATATTAGTCAGATATAAATAGAAATATATATTTAATAATAAAAAAATTCTATGTAAAGAACATAGGAATGTAAAATATGCATATCACGTTTCACGTTTTGCGATTAGGTCTAATGCGGTGTTAGGTTAGCGCACATGAAGAATTGCTATCCTCAATGTACGTTATTGAAATATTAAATACAGAATATTAAAAAATATTATTAATAATAATTATTAAAAACTATTATAGAAACTATAATATATATATATACATTCTATGGATTATTTTATGTATTTGAAGAACATTGAAATGTGAAATATTCCTAACTGCTATCTGGTTAGGGTGCAAGTGATAGATGTTAGTTTTTCTCTTCTGTGCTCTCTATTGACTCATATGGGGAGAATACCTTAACGTGGTTGTGATATTTGGTTAGTGCATGTCGGGTTTTACTTGCATGCAAACTTTTAATTTGTAATGCGCGTGCAACCTAGTAATCTGGATGGTTTTCTTACAAAATACATTATGTGTTTAACCCTCTCAATTTTAACATAAAAGTAAAATAAAAAAATAATATTAACATAAAAAAAATGAAACCACTGTATTCAAAGTTGTAATAGAAGAAAAACTGATAGGAGCAGAGCTAGCAACAGGCTTCTCGTCATCAACTGAACATGACAATCCATTAAGTTAAAGGTGATAATTTACCACTAGCAGCAGGTGCAAACATGCATATGTTACAGTAAAAATATATTAATAATGGCTCCTCTTTAATTTATCACAGATTAGATGTTTGTCTTTACTTGTCTGATACAAAAGTTATTTTAAAGAATGTTTGTACATCAACATTTTAACAGAAAGTCAATTTCTCAGCTTCAAATCATTGCAGATAATTCACTTGTACATATGTATATTGTGTTTAAATAGTATTTCGGTGATATCTTGTATATCGATAGAAAACCTAAAGTTTATATTTATGGTCACTAACTATTATTTTCTGTTTGCACAGTCCCATTAAATTTCCAAAAAGAACTAGACTACTATACACTGCAAGGGTTTAGAGTGATTGGGATGGCATATAAAGTATTTGGGACAAATAGACATTGTAATGCTGAGAGTTTGGAGAGGTAAGCATATATTTGATTTTTTTTTTTATTCTAAGTATTATCCTCTGACATCCAATGATATGTGTTTGACTCAATCTGAACTTTTATGTATTCTAAGGGAAGAAGTGGAGACGGATCTTGAATTTCTTGGGTTGCTCATAATGGAAAATAAACTCAAGCCAGAAACAAAGCCAGTGCTACAAGAGCTAAATGAAGCTAAAATACGGATAGTTATGATCACAGGTATGTTTGTTCCTGGCAGAATGCTTCTATTTCTGTTTATATTTGTATTATGACCCTGAAGAAAGTCTCCCTAAGGGTGATGGGGATAACCAGACACAGACTCCTTGCCCAATGTGCTTAGAGGGATATGGCTGCACATCACTTCTGAGGCCCAAAGGAGGCCGAAATTATTGTCTGGGGTTTCCATTTCCTTTGTTCAGAGGAGAATTGATTGGTATTTCATGGCTGGATTGACCTTGTTAGGTGGGATCATACTGATGTACTTCAGGAAAGTTTTCCTCTGTAAAAAGCACAATTGGGCTAAAAGAAGATACAACCAGGTGGTAACCAGGCCATAAAACAAGTAACTGAGATGTAGTTTGTTCCTGGCAGACTGCTTCTCTTTTTGTTTCTATAGGTATGTAAGAAACCTATTAATGTTACTTCAGCACAAATGTACTTACTAATATGCTAAATCACACAAGTGATGCAACATAACTGTTAAAAGCTTACATGAAAATATCACCTGAATATTTCTATGTAAAAAGGCAAGATATTTTACCTCACAATTTCTCCAGCTAACCAGAGTTAGTCCTCTGTGAACATTTAGGGGCCAATTTATTAAATCTTCAACTGATAATATGCTAGAATCTCGCACCAAATTAGACGCAAACTTGATCCACCGTAATTAACAAAGCACCAAGATCGTCAAATGTTGAAATGGGTGACGTTATATACGCTCCCGCAGATCGATGCTTGCATCATTCCAGATGTTTCGAATTCACATTCGACTCTATTTGACCCTCTTCCCAATTTATCAAACATTCAACAGGTACGTTTGCATCTATTCCGACGCAGCGTACCTATCGTTCAAACCACCACCCTTGAGGCCGTGAATGCCATATAAATCAATGGGAGTCTAAAAACACAGAAAGGTTGTGTTTGATGCTGCAAGACAATGAAGCATATTAGATAATAAAAGTAAATTAGGAAGATGTTACCCTACTTATGGATTATGTTACATCTTTGTCTCTCATTACAAAGCAATTATTGCTCCAAATTTGGTGTACTGGTAGATATAGGGATAAAAATTAAATAAATACATTACATAATATAGCCAACTTCCTTTTTTTGGATAAATCTATTTGCACCATGTTTAACGCATGTAATACAAGTTCCACTCTCCATTTCGCACCAAATTTGACGTAACACTTTTCGCACCAAATTTGAGGCAAACTCATAAACAACCCACAAACTAGTGAAATTTTCCACCACTTTTGATTGGGATATGTATAATCACATGATTTATAACATCAGCCAATCTGATTGAAATATACATTTTATACTATCACTAACAAATCAAATTGCTAGATACTTGAGTCATTGATCACCCATCAGAACTTGTAAGTGCCATTTGTTACATTGTGTATTATACTTTGAAAGTATGTATATGTGAAATTAGTATTAAAGTTAAACATTGATGATGACATTAGGACACAGTGTAATATTTATGACAATAATTTTAAAATTCGAATGATGTTTGATTCAATATAATCTTAAACTGATAGCTCAAAGCGATAGTCTACCTAACATTAAACTGTTACGATTCTGATACAGCATAAATTAAAATCACCTCTTTACTGTCATGCTATTTTCAGTGTTCTTCTTCCTTCTCTTGAATTTCATTTTCATTAAGAAATGTCATGTTATATGCTAGCCCATTTTATAACACCTGTGTAGGGACTGCAATCAGGAGGGGTTACACGGGTGAGAGAGAAAACTGTCCGAGCTCTTAAAATATCCATTGATTGCAAATAAATACATATGATACCCTGTGATTATATTCGCAATTATTCTTGCTCAGAATAATAATATATTTACACCATATACATATAGTGGCATAAATAAACACAGATATATGAAAGATAACAATGTTTAGAACAAAAAAGGAATTGAGGGACATGTAAATATGTTTGCAAAAGATTTCTGACATAACACACACACACACATATATATATATATATATATATATATATATATATATATATATATATATATATATATATATACAGGTGAAACTCGAAAAATTAGAATATCGTGCAAAAGTTAATATATTTCACTAATGCAATTTAAAAGGTGAAACTAATATATGAGATAGACTCATTACATGCAAAGCAAGATAGTTCAAGCTGTGATGTGTCATAATTGTGATGATTATGGCTTACAGCTCATGAAAACCCCAAATCCACAATCTCAGAAAATTAGAATATTACATGCAATCAATAAAACAAGGATTGCACATACCTTTAGAACAATATCAGACCTCTGAAAAGTATAAGCATGCATACTGTATGTACTCAGTACTTGGTTTAGCGGCGTGGCATGGAAGCTATCAGCCTGTGGCACTGCTGAGGTGTTATGAAAGACCATGATGCTTCAATAGCGGCCTTCAGCTCTTCTGCATTGTTCAGTCTCATGTCTCTCATCTTTCTCTTGGCAATGCCCCATGGATTCTCTATGGGGTTCAGGTCAGGCGAGTTTGCTGGCCAATCAAGCACAGTAATCCCATGGTCATTGAACCAGGTTTTGGTGCTTTTGGCAGTGTGGGCAGGTGCCAAGTCCTGCTGGAAATGAAGTCAGCATCCCATAGAGCTCGTCTGTGGAAGGAAGCATGAAGTGCTACTAAATCTCCTGGTAGACGGCTGCGTTGACCCTGGACTTAATGAAGCACAGTGGACCAACACCAGCAGATGACATGGCTCCCCAAATCAACAAAGATTGTGGAAACTTCACACTGGACTTCAAGCATCTTGCAGTGTGTGCCTCTCCATTCTTCCTCCATACTCTGGGTCCTTGGTTTCCAAATGAGATGCAAAATTTGCTCTCATCAGAAAAGAGGACTTTGGACCACTGAGCAACAGACCAGGTCTGTTTTTCTTTAGCCCAGGTAAGACGCTTCTGACGTTGTTTGTTGTTCAGGAGTGGCTTGACAAGAGGAATACAATATTTGAAGCCCATGTCCAGGATCCATCTGTGTGTGAAGGCTCTTGTGAAAGTCCCCAACACTTTGAATGGCCTTTTCCTGACAATCCTCTCCAGGCTGCGGTCATCCCTGCTGCTTGTGCATCTTTTTCTTCCACACTTTTCCCTTCCACATAACTTTCTATTAATGTGCTTTGATACAGCACTTTGGGAACATCCAACTTCTTTTGCAATTACCTTTTGAGGCTTTCTCTCCTTATGGAGGGTGTCAATGATGGTTTTCTGCACAACTGTCAGGTCAGTAGTCTTTCCCATGATTGTGATTCCTACTGAACCAGACTGAGAGACCATTTAAAGGCTCAGGAACCCTTTGCAGGTGTTATGGCTTAATTAGCTGATTAGAGTGGGACACTTTGAGCCTAGAATATTGCACCTTTTCACAATATTCTAATTTTCTGAGATTGTGGATTTGGGATTTTCATGAGCTGTAAGCCGTAATCATCACGATTATGACAAATCACGGCTTGAACTATCTTGCTTTGCATGTAATGAGTCTATCTCATATATTAGTTTCACCTTTTAAGTTGCATTAGTCAAATAAATCAACTTTTGCACGATATTCTAATTTTTCGAGTTTCACCTGTATATATATATATATATATATATATATATATATATATATATATATATATATATATACACGGGGATGTGCAAAGATATATGTACAAATTCTAGCATTAATAATCATTTTTAAAAAAAATAAAAAACATGAGATAGGCATATCATGATTTTTAGAAATACAAATATACATTAATTTATGTGAAAATATCATATATCAGTTTTTCTATAACAAATACATAGAAAATAACTATCTATGAGATATTATTGTTTGTTCAGGTGTAAATGTAGCTATTTCTTGGACATTAACAGCTGAAAAATAAAAGATTAGCTTTAGAGAAATGTGCTTGTTCATGGACAGTAATGAAAAGGTATAAATAAAGTTGTAAAAAACAGAATATCCGCGACATTTATGACTCTTCTTTATCAACGGTCCGATGTTCATCGCTACGTACTTGACGCGCGTGTTTTTGACAGAGTTTTTAATAAATAAGGGCGTTGTATGTAGATTTGCGGCAGCGATGTCTGGACAGCGTATTGAAGCCAGGGAATGCACAGAAATTGACGCTTTGATAAATCGTCCCCTTATACTTTAGCTGCTGTCCAGCTTATGAGGCCGAATTATCAAATGTCTGTCGGACCTGATCCGACAGTGCGGATCAGGACCGACAGACATCGCTGAATGCAGAGAGCAATACGCTTTCTGTATTCAGCATTGCACCAGCAGCTCACAAGAGCTGATGGTGCAACGCCACCCCCTGCAGACTCGCGGCCGCTAGCAGGGAGGTGTCAATCAACCCGATCGTACTCGATCAGGTTGAATTGTGGCGATTCCTGTCCGCCTCATCAGAGCAGGCGGACAGGGTTATGGAACAACGGCCCACAAGCTCCATTTGAAGCTTGATAAATGGGACTCTATATCTCAGAAGCTTACACCTCAGAAAGAACATGGACTGCATTACTTGCTAGGCTTTTTTGGTTTTTATCTTCCTTCAAAATCTATGTTTCTGTCAAGAGAATGTTTCAAAATGTTTCAAAATATATGCATACTCTGTCAGCATTTATCATTACACAAGCAGTTCTTGAGAACTGCTTGTGCAATGCCGCCTGTGATGAGAGCAGGATGTGATGTCACTAGTATGTGGGCGGGGCTTAGGTCCGGTGTCTGTGTCGCAGTTAGTTTAGTACAATCAACCTGACTAGATGTGTATTGTTATGCTCTACAATAAAATAGAGTTGTACCATCATTGCTGTGTCCTGCATATGTCCTGCATCTCATGACATGGTGTCAGAAGTTCTGGACTGCGCTTCTGTTCCTGATCGATTGCAATGTCAAAGTTTACCCCACCTGAGCCTTTTGACTTTTCTCAGCCTGCAGCTTGGCCCACATAGCGTCAGCGGTTTCAGCGCTTCAGGATTGCATCCAAACTGAACAAGGAGAGTGGTGAAGTACAAGTTAATTCTCTTTTATACTCCATGGGGAAAGATGTAGAGCCAGTGTTCAATGCTTTTACTTTCCAAGAAGGGGAAGAAGTTAACTTTGATATAGTTATGGATAAACTCAGTGCCCACTTTGTGCCCAAAAGAAATGTGATTCATGAGAGAGCTTGTTTTCACAAACGTAATCAGCGTGTGGGAGAATCTGTGGAGTCATTTGTGCGCAGCCTGTATGAATTAGCTGAATTCTGTGAGTTTGGTGTTGCTAAAGAAGAGCAAATCAGAGACAGAATAGTTATTGGAATTGCAGATGCTGAAGTCTCCCTGAAGCTGCAGTTAGAGCCTGATTTAACGTTAGACGGGGCTATTAGGATGGCCCGCCAGAGTGAACTGGTGAAAAAGCAAAGTGCTGATCTGAGGTCTGAGAGTATTGTGGATGAAGTGCAACAGTCTAGGAAAATTACTAGTGAAAGGCACAGTGTGAGCGGTAGATCTAAAGTACTGGAAAGGCCTAGAAGTGGATGGGCGCAACATGGCCGATGCACACGGTGCTACCGGGCTCATGATCAGAGTGCTATATGCCCGGCCAGAGATAAAAGATGCAGAAAATGTAACAGAATAGGCCATTTTGAAGTGGTGTGTAAAACTGAATACATTAAGGAGATGCAGGTGGACAGTGACCAGGAGGGTCAGGAAGTGTCTTTTGTGGGGTCTGTTGTGGAACGGACAAGCTCAGAGGAAGATTGGAAAGTTACTTTTACTGTAATGGGAGCCAAAGTTGATTTTAAGATTGACACAGGAGCTGATATTACTGTAATGTCTTTTGCTGAATTTATGAAACTGCCTCGACAAACCCAGCTGGCGAAGGTTACTACAAATGTCCATAGTCCTGGTGGCCGCATTGATTGTGTGGGGAAATTTCTTGCCAGCTGTGAGTACAAACAAAAGAAGTTCACCATGTGGGTGCATGTGATCCGAGGTCAGTGTGTTAACAGTTTATTGAGCAGAAAAGTAGCCTGTGACTTGGGCCTCGTGGCCAGAGTGAATGAGATCTCTGAAGATATGTTTGGCGAGTTGGGCCTACTGAACTGCAAACCTGTCCGTATAGCACTTAAAAGTGACGCAGTCCCATACAGTATTTCTACTCCTCGTAGAATTCCGTTCCCACTCATGCCTCAAGTGGAGAAAGAGCTCATGCGCATGAAGTCTATGGGGGTTATTGAAGAGGTTGTTGAAGCAACTGATTGGTGTGCCCCCATTGTTCCAGTTGCAAAGAAAAACGGAAAGGTGCGCATCTGTGTGGACCTGAAAAGGTTGAATGAGGCAGTGAAGAGGGAGAGATTTGTGCTGCCGACATTGGAAGATATAGCCCCGAAGTTGGCTGGGGCGAAGTTCTTTTCCACATTAGACGCTTCTAGCGGCTTTTGGCAGATCCCCCTGGATCCAAAGTGCCGCAAACTGACTACCTTTATCACACCGGTAGGTCGGTTCTGCTTCTGCAGACTCCCCTTTGGGATATCCTCCGCTCCTGAGATCTTTCAAAGGGAAATGAGTTCTCTCCTGAGTGGCCACATGGGCACAGAGGTCGTCATGGACGACATTCTAGTGTATGGGTCTACTGTGGAGGAGCATGATCAGCGTTTGTGTTGTGTGCTGCAGGCTATCAAAGAGTCTGGGCTGAAGCTGAATAAAGAAAAATGTCATTTTAGGAAAACTGAATTATGCTACTTTGGGCATATCATCAACGGGGATGGCATCAAGCTGGACCCAGAGAAAATTCGGGCTATCGAACAGATGAAAAGCCCTTCTGATGTACATGAGCTGAGACAAATATTGGGCCTTGTAAATTACGTGGGCAAGTTTCTTCCAGATTTATCTACAGTTTTACACCCTATCACAGAGTTGCTTAAGAAAGATGTTGCCTGGGTCTGGGGACCCTCACAAGAAAAAGCGTTCCTGCATGCCAAGTCCCTGCTGGGGTCTGCCCCAGTGCTGGGGTTCTACGACCCTTCAAAAAAGACTGTGGTTAGTGCTGATGCAAGCAGTTATGGGTTGGGGGCTGCACTCCTGCAGCTGAATGACAACAAACTACAGCCGATCGCCTACTGTTCCCGCACACTGATGGCTGCAGAGTCAAAATACGCTCAAATTGAGAAAGAGTGCCTGGCTGCAGTTTGGGCCTGTGAGCGCTTTCAGCGTTATCTAGGGGGTTTGGAGAAATTTAGTCTGGAAACTGACCACAAACCGCTAGTCCCTCTAATTAATTCTTATGACATTGACAAAACACCCTTGAGATGCCAGAGACTTTTAATGAGACTGCTCAGGTTCAATGTTCAGGCAGTGCATGTGCCGGGGAAACAACTGGTTGTGGCAGATACACTATCCAGGCTCCCGTTGGCTGCTGCTGAAGAATCCTCCACGGAATCGGATGTGAAAGTGTATGTTGATTCAGTTCTGGCCTCTAAGTCCATTTCTTCAAGGAAACTGGAAGAGATAAAGAAAGAGACATATTTGGACACAGATCTGCAAGAAGTTATAAGGTACATAAAAGATGGCTGGCCCGAGAGCCGGGCAGCCTGGATGTCTTTAAATGCTTACCAGCCAGAGAGGTCGCAGCTCACGGAGCTGGAGGGGTTGGTGCTGTTCCAAGACCGCATTGTAATTCCTGTCAGCATGAGGAAGGAGATGTTAAACAGGATTCACGATGGCCACTTAGGCATTACAAAGTGCAGAGAAAGGGCAGCTACAGCTGTGTGGTGGCCTGGGATCAGCTCCGACATTGCAAATCATGTGTCTAAATGTGCCTTTTGCCGGGAACGCCGGCCTACTCAGGGAAGAGAGCCCTTAATGTCTACTCCGCTGCCTGCGGGGCCGTGGCAGAAAATAGCTGCTGATTTGTGTGAACTGCACGGAAAAAAGTTTCTTGTTGTGATCGACTACTATTCCAGGTATTTGGAAATTGCACCCCTGAATGATATCACAAGTCAGGCTGTTATCATTCGCCTGAAGAGCTTGTTCGCCCGCTGGGGCATTCCAATGGAGCTAGTGAGTGATAATGGTATGCAGTTCGCTTCTACAGAGTTCAGTGCTTTCAGCAGGGAATATGATTTTGTACATTCCACGTCAAGTCCACATTATCCGCAGGCCAACGGAATGGCTGAAAGGGCAGTTCAAACAACAAAATTCATTCTAAAGCAATCTGAGCCGTACCTAGCCCTCTTGTCATACAGGGCAACGCCCATTCAAGCCACCGGGTTTAGCCCGGCACAGCTGATGCTAGGACGCCAGATTCGCACCACTTTACCCTCAGTGGGTGTCTTCAAGCCGCCTGGCCCTGTTCCTCGGGACGAAGTCCTTAGGAGGGATGAAGAGGCCAAAAAGGGTTATCGTTTCTTCTACGACAGGAGACATTCTGTCAGGCCTTTACAGGAACTGAAAGCAGGCCAAAGTGTCAGAATTAAACTGGATGATGAGAAGAAATGGAAGACGCCTGCTACGGTAGTGGGCCGCTCTCCAGAACCAAGGTCTTACACAGTCCTTACAGAGGGAGGGACGGTTACACGCCGTAACCGAAGACATCTTCAGCCTGTACCTGAGAGTCTGGAACCGGATACCTCAGTACCACCGCCGGTGGGATCCCCTGTTCTAAGAGAGGTGCCTTCCCCTCAGCAAGATCACAGCGGGGATATATCTTTGCCTCCAGCAGACTCTTGTTCACCATCTTCTGTATCAGAGGACAGTTCATGCAAAGTTACATCAAGCGGAAGAGTGGTGAAACTTCCGGCCCGATACAGGGACTGACTTTAGCTAGAACAGTGACCGGAAGTATGGGCAGAATAATCCCATGGTCACTGTGGACTAGGGTAGTCTACCCCGATGTCCAAGTCAGGATGTAATTTATTTGTTCATGTTTTCTAATCTATCTGTTTTTATAATGTTCAAAAACAAAATGTTGTTGTATACCCTGTTGGTGTACCTTGTTATTTATTATATGCAAATGTATGCTTTGCCTTTGAAAAAGGGGAAGATGTGATGAGAGCAGGATGTGATGTCACTAGTATGTGGGCGGGGCTTAGGTCCGGTGTCTGTGTCGCAGTTAGTTTAGTACAATCAACCTGACTAGATGTGTATTGTTATGCTCTACAATAAAATAGAGTTGTACCATCATTGCTGTGTCCTGCATATGTCCTGCATCTCATGACACCGCCCTCTGCAGATTCACGGCCAATCGGCCGCTAGCAGGGGGTGTCAATCAACCCGATTGTATTTGATCGGGTTGATTTCTGTCCTCTGCCTGAGAGCAGGCAGACAAGTTATCGAGCAGCTGTCTTTAGACCGCTGCTTCATAACTTCTGTTTTCGGCGAGCCAGAAGGCTCGCGCGGAAACAGGGGCATCAAGCTCCATTAGGAGCTTGATAATTTGACCTCTAAGTCTTTTTTAATGAATATAACTTAATAGAAAAATAAATTTGACTGAAATACGACGTACATGATTGGCAATTGCTTCAGAAAATATTAAGTAAATCTGTTAATAAGGTTTAGGATATGTAAGTTTGAAACAAAGTTTGTGACTGCATGTGGAGCTATGACTAAATCATCAAATACAGAAAAAATTGGCTGCCTAACGGCTAGATTTAGAGTTTTGTCGGTAAGGACCCGCGTAGCTAACGCCGGCTTTTTTCTGGCCGCACCATAAAAATAACTCTGGTATTGAGAGTCCACATAAAGGCTGCATTAGGCTCCAAAAAAGGAGCGTAGAGCATATTTAACGCAGCTTCAACTCTCGATACCAGAGTTGCTTACGGACGCGGCCAGCCTCAAAAACGTGCTCGTGCACGATTCCCCCATAGGAAACAATGGGGCTGTTTGAGCTGAAAAAAAAAAACCTAACACCTGCAAAAAAGCCGCGTTCAGCTCCTAACGCAGCCCCATTGTTTGCTATGCGGAAACACTTCCTACGTCTGCACCTAACACTCTAACATGTACCTCGAGTCTAAACACCCCTAACCTTACACTTATTAACCCCTAATCTGCCGCCCCCGCTATCGCTGACCCCTGCATATTATTATTAACCCCTAATCTGTCGCTCCGTAAACCGCCGCTACTTACATTATCCCTATGTACCCCTAATCTGCTGCCCTAACATCGCCGACCCCTATATTATATTTATTAACCCCTAATCTGCCCCCCACAACGTCGCCTCCACCTGCCTACACTTATTAACCCCTAATCTGCCGACCGGACCTGAGCGCTACTATAATAAAGTTATTAACCCCTAATCCGCCTCACTAACCCTATAATAAATAGTATTAACCCCTAATCTGCCCTCCCTAACATCGCCGACACCTAACTTCAATTATTAACCCCTAATCTGCCGACTGGAGCTCACCGCTATTCTAATAAATGTATTAACCCCTAAAGCTAAGTCTAACCCTAACACTAACACCCCCTAAATTAAATATAATTTACATCTAACGAAATTAATTATCTCTTATTAAATAAATTATTCCTATTTTTTTTTTTTTTTTTTGTTAAATAGTTTTTTATTGAGGTTGAATAACACATTGGCAACAGTCTCATCAACAGAATACAATATACAACTTATATTATACTGGCATGACATTACACAGTGGGCACCTCATTTTTTTTTTAAATCTTATAGGTTTTGCAAGTTCCTCAGGCAAACAGGTCCAGTCGTGGGACCAAAAGTTAAACAAACAATTGAGGATATGGCAACGTAGATAATAGTAAAGATTGCAATTTCAGCTTATGTGGGATAAATACAGATAATGAAGTGCATATACAATATCAATAGTAAAGCATAACAAAGGCATCAGGGTAACTCTGTAAAGATCATCATTTGGAAAAGCATGGAGTATAGCCTCTCTCAGTTGCTATTATAATCCAATAACCATTAGTACTGAGCCTCCATTAGAACATAGGCAATCTCAAAACTATTATCTTAAGTAAACTTCAGAAAACAGGAAATCACTATAAAATCAATGATCCTGTGTTGAACCCCTGTGAGCCATTCTATCATGTTGCAGGAGAAAAAAGAAAAAAAAAGCAAAGTCGTGGCTCTACAGGTAGGGCAGAGGCTACCAAACTCTGCCAGAGGGGTGCAGAGAGAAAGGGATCATCCCCAACCGCACAGAAGTAATGAGGGGAAGGGAAAGGGAGAAGGGGAAGGGGAGGATGGGGGAAGGAGGAGGGGAGGAGGAAGGAGAAGGAGGGGAAGGAGGAGGGAAGGAAGAGGGGAAGGAGGAGGAGGGGAGAGGAGGAGGTGGGGGGGAGAAGAGGAGGTGGGGGGGAGGAGGAGGTGGAGGGAGAGGAGGGGGTGGGGGGAAGGAGGAGGGAAGGGAAGAGGAGGGGGAAGGAGGAGGGGGGGAGGAGGAGGGGGGGGAAGGAGGAGGAGGGGGGAAGGAGGAAGAGGGGGGAGGAGGAGGGGGGAAAGGAGGAGGGGAGGAGGAGGAGGGGGAAGAGGAGGGATGAGGGGGAAAGGAGGGGAAGAGGAGGGAGGAGGGGGGGAGGGGAGGGAGGAGGGGGGGGAGGGGAGGGAGGAGGAGGGGGGGGGAGGGGGGGGGAAGGAGGAGGGGGGGGGGAGGAGGGGGGAGGGAGTTGGGGGGGGGCAGAGGGAAAGCCAAAAAAGGACAGATCTTACTATTGTTAACTTAGACTCCTAACGTAGAGCCCAGAGATATTAATAGAGCAACTCAACATTATAACTATCTGAATAAAGACAACTAAGCATATGGACAGCCCAGACTAGAATGTACTGTTCAGACAAAGCTCTAGGTTAGTCATACATGGCAATATAAAGATAGAATATGTAGGCTGTCATCCTGACTATCCATAAAACATTGATACTAAGCGTTTATACCTGTATGGGCCCTAATTATCATGCAAAAAGTGACAAGAAAGGTAATATATATAAGAACTTATTCCACACATGTGTATAACATCTAAGATAGGTCTCCCAATTGATACCTATAACTATAGACAACTATGCGTTGTCAGCAGAGTGCTATAACACTCGGGAGCCTGGGCCTGGAATTATTCAGTATAGGGGCTTCTAAATCTTTGGAAGGAGATAGAGAATATAGGGTTGTCAGTTTACAGGTTTAATGACAGGCTTCAACACATCTGAAGTGTAGATATGGCAACAGGCCGCTAATTACCCAAGAGAGAACTAAGTAAGAATGCAAACTTGGCATCTAAGGCTAGACAGTATAGCGTGGGCAATGAGGTCTAAATATGTTACTATAGGCATGGCAGGAGCACACTAATAATGTGCGTCAGGTGTACATCTGTTGTCAGGAGAAGGAGTAGATATTATGGACAGCAAAACAGCAATAGTTCACATAACTAAGCTCTTACATATCTACTGTTCAGTATAGATAAGCTCATTAACAGCAATGGTGAGGCATGAAACAAACCCATAGATTCATACATACTGAATGGTGGCCACACTCTGTATAAGACACTGGATCTATATTCCCCAGGAAGCTGAATGCACAAACAAACATATGAGTGAGCTAAGAGTGTACCAGCATACAAGGGAATAGTTGTGAGGTCAGAAGGGAATGCACACCACACATCAATCGCCCTCTTAACATAAAAAATTCAAGGCAAAACATTTTTAACCAGGAAAAAAGGGAAATAGGGTATAACTTGCAGGAGTAGTCAAATAGGTACTTAGAATAAGAAAGTCTCACATTTCCATTGAATTAAAGTACTTTAACATAGCTGAGTTCATGCAGCAAGACGGTCTTAACACTGAGACTGCAAATTCAGACCACCTAGTCGTCATGTTATACTGCAGTTACAGGGGAAAGTCATCTGGCAGAAATCAGCGAGTGCTCCAGAAATTACATACTCCACACTTCTACAGTTACAGTACAGGCGTTCTTGAATTGGAGTATGTAAGAACCTGGTTAGATGCTAAAGCATTGGGCACGCACTGCCACAATAAATCAGTCACCCAACTCCAACTCTAATAGTAGTGCGGTCAGTGTCTCCAGGGCTCAGATTAGACCGGGCAGGAGTATGCTTGGCAAAACAGCTGCAATTCAAACACAGGCTGTATAAAAAAGGTGTCCTCCTGGAAGGGTAGTGTACTCCATCTGCAAGCTCATAGAAATATGTCAGCACATCCAGCAAGGCAGGATTATGATCTTTCAGCACCCTCGGGTAAGATCGGCTCAGAGGCTCCGCTGGGATGTGCAGGTAGGCACTGGCCCTAGGGTCTGAAACAACCGGAGGTTGGGACTTGATAACTGGCAAGTCGGTGCACTGTGCTCGAGGAGTTGCACCGGAGCCCACCTCCGCATGTAGTTCTTCCAGGTGAGATTGTAGGCGATCAAATCGAGTACTCATCATGTACTCAAATTCCTCTAGGTGGATCAGTAGGACCGTGTAGAGGTCCGTCATGTTCTTGGCCGGGAGCGGCTACTTTTTCTGTGCCAAACTTTTTGTATGAGTCGGTCGCCTTTGGAGCCCACTGAAGACCCACCCGTTCAGGAGATTGCCCAATTTTGTAAGCAGCGGGCACTTACCGGGCTCTGACATCGGGTGTTTCAGGCCAAGCAGCTATTACCGGTAGGACGGTGCTATGGGATCCTTTGGTCAGGTGGGTTGCCAAGTGTACAGCCACATCTGCAAGATAGGTCCTCCTGGTACGGGGTAGTCTTGTGCGCCGGTCTTGGGGTTAGTTATCTCACTGAGTGTAAGCGTATCCGGCCCGGCGATCTCCCACGCTAGATGGGCCGCGGCCTACAACGGGCAGCAGTATCGTATCTCAGTTTAGGTTTAAAAGTCTATCTGGGTGCTTTTGTGTTCCCCTTGATTCTTGTGCTCAGATTATTTATAAATCCAGCCTTTAATGTGATTTTAAAACCTTAAAGTCAGCTTTCATTTCAGGAGCTCTAGTTAAACATGTCCATTCTCTTGCTCGTCCAGGCTCCGCCCCCCAAATTATTCCTATTTAAAGCTAAATACTTACCTGTAAAATAAATCCTAATATAGCTACACTATAAATTATAATTATATTATAGCTATTTTAGGATTAATATTTATTTTACAGGTAACTTTGTAATTATTTTAACCAGGTACAATAGCTATTAAATAGTTAATAACTATTTAATAGTTACCTAGTTAAAATAATAACAAAATTACCTATAAAATAAATCCTAACCTAAGTTACAATTAAACCTAACACTACACTATCATTAAATTAATTAAATAAAATATCTACAATTACCTACAATTAAACCTAACACTACACTATCAATACATTAATTAAATACAATATCTACAAATAACTACAATGAAATAAACTAACTAAAGTACAAAAAATAAAAAAGAACTAAGTTACAAAAAAAAAAAAAATATTTACAAACATAAGGAAAATCTTACAACAATTTTAAACTAATTACACCTACTCTAAGCCCCCTAATAAAATAACAAAGCCCCCCAAAATAAAAAATGCCCTACCCTATTCTAAATTACTAAAGTTCAAAGCTCTTTTACCTTACCAGCCCTGAACAGGGCCCTTTGCGGGGCATGCCCCAAGAAGTTCAGCTCTTTTGCCTGTAAAAAAAAACATACAATACCCCCCCCCCCAACATTACAACCCACCACCCACATACCCCTAATCTAACCCAAACCCCCCTTAAATAAACCTAACACTAAGCCCCTGAAGATCATCCTACCTTGTCTTCACCATACCAGGTTCACCGATCCGTCCTGGCTCCAAAATCTTCATCCAACCCAAGCGGGGGCTAGACATCCATCTTCCGGCGGCTGAAGAGGTCCAGAAGAGGCTCCAAAGTCTTCATCCTATCCGGGAAGAAGAGTAGATCCGGACCGGCAACCATCATCTTCCAAGCGGCATCTTCTATCTTCATCCGATGAGGACCGGCTCCATCCTGAAGAACTCCACCGCGGACCCATCTTCATCCGGCGACGTCCAACTGAAGAATGACGGTTCCTTTAAGGGACGTCATCCAAGATGGCGTCCCTCGAATTCCGATTGGCTGATAGGATTCTATCAGCCAATCGGAATTAAGGTAGGAATATTCTGATTGGCTGATGGAATCAGCCAATCAGAATCAAGTTCAATCCAATTGGCTGATCCAATCAGCCAATCAGATTGAGCTCGCATTCTATTGGCTGTTCCGATCAGCCAATAGAATGCAAGCTCAATCTGATATGAACCGGCGTTAGCCCAGAAAGCTCTTAACTACTGACTTTTTTCTGCGGCTGGAGTTTTGTCGTTAGATTTCTACATGACTCTAAATACCGGAGTTAGAAAAATCCCATTGAAAAGATAGGATACGCAATTTACGTAAGGGGATCTGCGGTATGGAAAAGTCGCGGCTGAAAAGTGAGCGTTAGACCCTTTTTTGAGTGACTCCAAATACCGGAGGTAGCCTAAAACCAGCGTTAGGAGCCTCTAACGCTGGTTTTCACGGCTACCGCCAAACTCCAAATCTAGGCCTAAGTTTGCCTGAAATTTTTATAAAGAAAAATGTTGTTGGCTTGGCAGGCATAAAAACTGAGGTAGAAAAAAGTGCTGATGTTGTTGGCTTGGCAGGCATAAAAACTGAGATAGAAAAAAGTGCTGATGTTGTTGGCTTGTCAGGCATAAAAAACTGAGGTATAAAAAAGTGATGATGTTGTTGGTTTGTCAGGCATAAAAAACTGAGGTATAAAAAAGTGATGATGTTGTTGGTTTGTCAGGCATAAAAAACTGAGGTATAAAAAAGTGATGATGTTGTTGGCTTGTCAGGCATAAAAAACTGAGGTATAAAAAAGTGATGATGTTGTTGGTTTGTCAGGCATAAAAAACTGAGGTATAAAAAAGTGATGATGTTGTTGGCTTGGCAGGCATAAAAAACTGAGGTATAAAAAAGTGCTGATGTTGTTGGCTTGGCAGGCATAAAAACTGAGGTAGAAAAAAGTGACTCCAAATACCGGAGGTAGCCTAAAACCAGCGTTAGGAGCCTCTAACGCTGGTTTTCACGGCTACCGCCAAACTCCAAATCTAGGCCTAAGTTTGCCTGAAATTTTTATAAAGAAAAATGTTGTTGGCTTGGCAGGCATAAAAACTGAGGTAGAAAAAAGTGCTGATGTTGTTGGCTTGGCAGGCATAAAAACTGAGATAGAAAAAAGTGCTGATGTTGTTGGCTTGTCAGGCATAAAAAACTGAGGTATAAAAAAGTGATGATGTTGTTGGTTTGTCAGGCATAAAAAACTGAGGTATAAAAAAGTGATGATGTTGTTGGTTTGTCAGGCATAAAAAACTGAGGTATAAAAAAGTGATGATGTTGTTGGCTTGTCAGGCATAAAAAACTGAGGTATAAAAAAGTGATGATGTTGTTGGTTTGTCAGGCATAAAAAACTGAGGTATAAAAAAGTGATGATGTTGTTGGCTTGGCAGGCATAAAAAACTGAGGTATAAAAAAGTGCTGATGTTGTTGGCTTGGCAGGCATAAAAACTGAGGTAGAAAAAAGTGTTGATGTTGTTGGCTTGTCAGGCGTAAAAAACTGAGGTAGAAAAAAGTGATGATGTTGTTGGTTTGTCAGGCATAAAAAACTGAGGTATAAAAAAGTGATGATGTTGTTGGTTTGTCAGGCATAAAAAACTGAGGTATAAAAAAGTGATGATGTTGTTGGCTTGGCAGGGATAAAAATCTGGGGTATAAAAAAGTGCTGATGTTGGCTTGACCGGTATAAAAAAGCGCTGATTTGCGGAAAATGTGTGGACAAGATGGTTAAATATATACATTTTGAGATTTTGTTTTTATGGAGATCGGTGGCTTGTGTCTAAATTTATAAAACTTTAAATTAAGTGTTTTATAAATAACATTTTTAAATTGACAAATATTCAAAAAGTATTTGCATAAAAATCATTAAAAAGGCCTCTCAATTTTAGTTGCACAGTTGGTGGTATGTTATCTTTGATCCTATTCACATTGTATCCTAACTGCTTTTCTTGATTTCACACTGTGAATACTTTGCACTTTGCATTACCAAAGGTATTCCATTCCATCATATTAAACTATTAATTCTGTTTTTTGCAGGATTTTTCGATTTATGTAATTAAAAGCCTATACCTTCTAAAGCATCAATGTTGTCTTCTTTCAAACATCCTATTTAGAGCCCCATTTATCAAGCTGCAAAAGTAGCTTCTGGGCTCCAGCTATTTAGGCTTGCCTGAAACGCTATTTATGTAGCATTTAAGACTTCTGCTGCTTAATATTTCTAAACTTTGGCGAAGTGAAATCATCCTGATCTGATCGATATGATTGACAACCCCTGCTCAAGACCGCAACTGAACAAGGGGTGGCATTACACAAGCAACTGCTTGTGCAATGTTAAATGCATGCAGCATATGTCCTTTGACTTATCACACACTATTAGATGTTTTATGAGCTGATAAAAACGATAAAAATATAGTTCAAACCACATTTTGTTAAATATATGCACAGTTACAATATAATAAACAACATTGAATTTTTTAGACACCATGGTATCAATCACAATCTGTCGTCGGGCCTTCAATTGTATTTTTATTCTTCAATAAGACTTGATGACAATAGAATGTTTTCGGCTATATCCCGCATGTTCAATTGCATTTTTGGATCTTCGCTGAAAGCCCTTTTTTACTATAGGTTTCCGAAAAGTTATCTGAAATGGCCACAGGAGACAATGTGGAGGTTTATTTAAATACAAGATATAAATTGATTAAAACTCTATCCATCACTATTGTATAGGCTGTATACAGTGGACATGGCACACATTTAAATATGTTTAGGTTCATAGATATATATGTATAAGTGCTGAGTACGTAATATCTTGTACAGCTAAGGGGATCAGTAGGAAAAGTCATATCAAGAACCCAAAATCTACAAATAGTTTGTAGTGATATATTTTTTAAATGTTTGATTCTAAGTTACACTTGCGCTGTCTTGTTTGTCACCAAAATTGCAAACAACTTCATAACTTTAAAACAGGATTGCGCAATTGTGACTTCCATAGGAACTGTTAATTGCACTTAACCATTGTTAATGCACAACAGTGCTAATATTTATGTGGCTCAATGTGTTTATCTGGATAATATTAAAGTAATTGTAAAGTTGCCACTTTTTGGTTGACTATATATGTACCTTATCCATTTATGAGGAAAGTAGCTAAGTTTTTTCGTTTATAGTTCTTTCTAAATCTGATATATGAATGAAATAAAAAGTCTGTGTTACTGTGCCTCGCTCCTCCCAGTGTTTACTTCCTGCTCTAAGATATGATTATCGTAGAGATCGGTCCCTATGTTAGCATCTAGGCTCGCATTTAGTTTGGAAGAATGTGAAATCACTTGCGCATGCACTATAGATGAAGGGGGCTGATTAGATAAAGTCCTGGTCACCTAATGGCCAGGATTTAAACTAGATGGAAAAAAAAACATCACTGAAAAAAATTACATGGAGCCGGGTGGAATACAGGACCATAGGAATCCAAAGTTGAAACAGTAATAACTTTAATGTAATGGTTGAATTAAATAATTCATGAATGAAAGTACTATTTCATTTTCAATAGCAAGCAAATACCGGTTTGACAGTTTCACAACTTTACAATCACTTTAATAAGAATTGAGGTATGAACATAAAATGAAACAGTGAATATTAATAAGCCATGGATGGACAATGTTCTGAGGCAGGAGACCTGTCCGCCAGAGCTCACTGCCAGTGATGGAAGCATTGATGACAAAACATATGATTGCACATGGCCACTCAATACACGTTTCAGAGCTAGAGTGGCAGAGTAGTCGTCACACTATGAAATAATATGACCTATTATTTGATGTCTATACTCTAGATCAGTGATAGCTTACTTCCTTACATGTAATGGCCACAGATCAATATTTTAGAAGCCTTAAGGCATTCATATAAATGTACAGCTATTAAAAATGCAAATAATAACATCCTAAAACTATGCATTGACACAGGCCAGATTTAGGTAAGGCTGCAGAGAAGGCTTTTTTCCATGTTTTGGCTGCAGATCCAGCAGATATAGCAGTAAATGTAAAAAAATCAAATCAAGTAAAAACGGCAAAATAAACCTTATAAAAGAAACCATTCGATGCCAAGACAAAGGCGTAATTTATATTATACAATGCTCATGCCAGATGCAATATATAGGAGAGACCACCAGGACCCTAAGGGAGCGTATAAGGGAACATCTCTCATGTATAGATAGGGGAAACCTAGAAACTCATCTTTACACCCACTTTAGAGAAGTACATGAAAATAACCTAAAAGATTTTTTATTCTGGGGTATTAAGAAAATGAAACCAGAATGGAGAGGGGGTAATTTTGAAGAAAAACTTTTAAGAAAGGAAGCGGAATTAATCTACAATATGCAGACCCTCCATCCATCAGGATTGAATTCCGAATTAGATATCTCCCCGTTTCTCACTTAATAAATAAACTTAAGCCACATATGAACCCCCAGGTTCATGCAGACCCTCCATCCATCAGGAGAAAATTCTAAATTTAAAATCTCCCCGTGTCTGATTCAATAAACACACTAGAATCACATAAGAATCTCTAGGATTATATAGAAATGTCCAATCTATATATAATAAGACCTACTAATTTAACACAATACATTACAAATCATATATATATATATATATATATATATATATACTATTGTTTTTCTTTTATAGATATGAACTATGTTTCAGATGAAGGTATATATGAACGTATTTATGTTGTTAAATATAGAGATGTAGACACAAAAGATTTATTTTGAGTTAAAATTGTGACCCATCATTATAAACAATTTCCTTATAAAAAATTTACACAAAATGTCATTAAAGATTCTATCAATTACTAATAAGAAAAGGTCTCTGTATATACAAACTTAGAAAATTGTCACTAAATATCTAAAAATACTTACTAATATATCTTGAAATTCCACCTTAAATAAAATATGAGAGACTATCTACAATTCCACCTTAAATAATCACAGATCAGACTGAAGAATCAAGCAACCAATAGGAAGGAAAAGAGGGCTATTTAAAAAAATGGGAAAAGCACACAAAGATATACGTCTTGATAAAGCCTGCTGGTGAAACGCGTTGACGTTTTTATCTACAACAGCACCAATCCTAAAAGTCTGGAGAAGTGACCCAAAAGCACCCTGCATGATCTCGGATGAAAAACGAGTACAGGGGAACTAATTGGTAACGAACGGCCGTTTGTTTGCTTCTTTCATCAGCTATATTGCTGGCATACACGCTGACAGCGTGCATCACATCACCGAGACTCTCAAAGCAAAGACGCTACCTAGCAGAGAGATTCCAGCCTCTTACACTCAGGATTTTACCTTCGACCATCTGCCATCAGAGCAGACCTTTTCTCTGAAACCGCGGAACATCAAAATTCAAAACAAGTAAGAGAGACATCGATAAAAACAGCTGCATAAATAAACCGGTAAGAAAAAGATCTAACAATCAGGCAGTGCCAGAAGATCCGGTAAGCTAAATTAAAACCTCTTACTGACTTTATATCTGCACAAAATATGGGCATTTGATTCCTAGAGGAAACTATGTACTTTAATTATATCTGATCCGCTAATCATATGATACATTGAAACGCTCCAATTTAGAGCACTGGAAGTTTTTTACAAAAAGTCTAAAGATCTGTTTTAACCCCTTAATGACCACAATGTACCCTGTATGTCACTGGTCGTTAAGGGGTTTTTCAGGACAAAATAGCACAAGTCTAGCAAGAACACCCTATTAATGCCCTCCCTAGAGCAGGCTTTGTGGAATAGAGCAGTCTCAATGCTGGTGGAAAGACAGCGTTATAAAACAATCAAGTCCCAAAAAAAGGCCAGCGACATACAGGGTACGTCGCTGGTCCTTAAGGGGTTAAGGTGGAATAATCTAAAATTACAGTGTTATATACTTGTTATTTTAAACAGTTGACCGTTCTTAATCTGAGACCTACAAGAAATATTTTTAAAGATTCGTTATATATATGCAATTTCTAAAAATGATTGATACTGCTTTTATTATGTTTTTATTATAAACACGTTTTGAAGCTATATTGTACTGTATAAGGGAGACGTCCCTAAATGTAAGGGTGTATACATATATATTTTTATATAATAAAACAAAATACCACATATATATGTGATTTCCATTTAAAAAATCTTGTATTTCATCTCATTATTCCATATAACCCTTAGAGCTTTTTTTAGCGCTCCTGCACTACTTCTAACTGATTTTAGTTTTTAACCTATTAGTGATCTTGGGGAAGATCGCTTGTAAAGGAGCATAGGGGTTAGCCATAGGGCGCTACACTTAGTATTTGTAAAGCCCTGGTCACCTAATGGCCAGGATTTAAACTAGATGGAAAAAAAAAAACGTCACTGAAAAAAATTACATGGAGCCGGGTGGAATACAGGACCATAGGAATCCAAAGTTGAAACAGTAATAACTTTACAGGGAGTGCAGAATTATTAGGCAAATTAGTATTTTGACCACATCATCCTCTTTATGCATGTTGTCTTACTCCAAGCTGTATAGGCTCGAAAGCCTACTACCAATGAAGCATATTAGGTGATGTGCATCTCTGTAATGAGAAGGGGTGTGGTCTAATGACATCAACACCCTATATCAGGTGTGCATAATTATTAGGCAACTTCCTTTCCTTTGGCAAAATGGGTCAAAAGAAGGACTTGACAGGCTCAGAAAAGTCAAAAATAGTGAGATATCTTGCAGAGGGATGCAGCACTCTTAAAATTACAAAGCTTCTGAAGCGTGATCATCGAACAATCAAGCGTTTCATTCAAAATAGTCAACAGGGTCGCAAGAAGCGTGTGGAAAAACCAAGGCGCAAAATAACTGCCCATGAACTGAGAAAAGTCAAGCGTGCAGCTGCCAAGATGCCACCTGCCACCAGTTTGGCCATATTTCAGAGCTGCAACATCACTGGAGTGCCCAAAAGCACAAGGTGTGCAATACTCAGAGACATGGCCAAGGTAAGAAAGGCTGAAAGACGACCACCACTGAACAAGACACACAAGCTGAAACGTCAAGACTGGGCCAAGAAATATCTCAAGACTGATTTTTCTAAGGTTTTATGGACTGATGAAATGAGAGTGAGTCTTGATGGGCCAGATGGATGGGCCCGTGGCTGGATTGGTAAAGGGCAGAGAGCTCCAGTCCGACTCAGACGCCAGCAAGGTGGAGGTGGAGTACTGGTTTGGGCTGGTATCATCAAAGATGAGCTTGTGGGGCCTTTTCGGGTTGAGGATGGAGTCAAGCTCAACTCCCAGTCCTACTGCCAGTTTCTGGAAGACACCTTCTTCAAGCAGTGGTACAGGAAGAAGTCTGCATCCTTCAAGAAAAACATGATTTTCATGCAGGACAATGCTCCATCACACGCGTCCAAGTACTCCACAGCGTGGCTGGCAAGAAAGGGTATAAAAGAAGAAAATCTAATGACATGGCCTCCTTGTTCACCTGATCTGAACCCCATTGAGAACCTGTGGTCCATCATCAAATGTGAGATTTACAAGGAGGGAAAACAGTACACCTCTCTGAACAGTGTCTGGGAGGCTGTGGTTGCTGCTGCACACAATGTTGATGGTGAACAGATCAAAACACTGACAGAATCCATGGATGGCAGGCTTTTGAGTGTCCTTGCAAAGAAAGGTGGCTATATTGGTCACTGATTTGTTTTTTTTGTTTTTTTGAATGTCAGAAATGTATATTTGTGAATGTTGAGATGTTATATTGGTTTCACTGGTAAAAATAAATAATTGAAATGGGTATATATTTGTTTTTTGTTAAGTTGCCTAATAATTATGCACAGTAATAGTCACCTGCACACACAGATATCCCCCTAAAATAGCTATAACTAAAAACAAACTAAAAACTACTTCCAAAACTATTCAGCTTTGATATTAATGAGTTTTTTGGGTTCATTGAGAACATCGTTGTTGTTCAATAATAAAATTAATCCTCAAAAATACAACTTGCCTAATAATTCTGCACTCCCTGTAATGTAATGGTTGAATAAAATAATTCATGAATGAAAGTACTATTTAATTTTCAATAGCAAGCAAATACCGGTTTGACAGTTGCACAACTTTACAATCACTTTAATAAGAATTGAGGTATGAACATAAAATGAAACAGTGAATATTAATAAGCCATGGATGGACAATGTTCCGAGGCAGGGGACCTTTCCGCCAGAGCTCACTGCCAGTGATGGAAGCATTGATGACAAAATATATGATTGCACAAGGCCACTCAATACACGTTTCAGAGCTAGAGTGGCAGAGTAGTCGTCACACTATGAAATAATATGACCTATTATTTGATGTCTATACTCTAGATCAGTGATAGCTTACTTCCTTACATGTAATGGCCACAGATCAATATTTTAGAAGCCTTAAGGCATTCATATAAATGTACAGCTATTAAAAATGCAAATAATAACATCCTAAAACTATGCATTGGCACAGGCCAGATTTAGGTAAGTCTGCAGATAACCTGCTATCTACTGTTTTCCCCTCCAAAAGACTCTGTTGAATTATTGTCATCTTGTTTGCCCACCCACCAGAAGTAATCACAACATTTTTTTTTTATTCAGATGCTTCCTAGGGCCACATGAATAATGGCACACCTTCTTAGCTCTGATTTTTCCTGTGAGCAGAAAAAACTAGGGTAGTTGGCCACATATAGCCCATGGACCACCATTTGACCATCCCTGCTCTAGATCACAATGAGGTCAAGGATTTTCTCCCTGTGAAATGAAGTATAGTAATCAAATTGTGTGTCGCACCTGATTTACATTCCATTAGTCAATACCTTAGATGTTGCAAATGTAAGCTGGGTGCAAAATATGCATCCATTACCTGCTATGATTGACCATTATAAAACATAATATGAAGGTGAACTTGATAATGAACTTAATAATGCTTTGCATTTACCAGAATATAATCTCATAAATAAGGGAGTAAATTCAGCATAGAGACTGCTCTGTGTGTGACATCATCAGGTATGTTAATTTATGCATTGTAGGAAATATTTTTCAGAGTTGATAGGTCTGGACAGATATCACTAGTTCTCCATATTTTTATTTTTTGTTTTTGTTTATTTTCTAGGTGACAATGTTCAAACAGCTTGTACAGTTGGTAAAGCATCTGGCATGGTTCCCGATGGTAGTAAATTAATTCTGATAGACGCCAATGACCCTGAAGAAAATTTTCCTGCATCAATAAATTGGCAAACAATGGAAGAAAATGGACACAAGTCAAATGTATGTGTTAATTCCAAAGTAAATATTTAGCACGCAAGGTATTGTCATGTTTTCTCAAAGGCAAAATTTTTAATAGATTACATGATATCTAAAATTGACAGAGCTTTTCATGCAGCTTTGTCAATATATTCTGGAACTATTGTATTTGTACTTGTTATTTTATAATTATAATACATTTGCTATGACACCAGTAAATTATTTTTTAGTAAATGTAGCCATTCTAACAGATTATTTACATTTGTGCATATATGTTTTATTGTTACTTTTAAGGAAAATTCTATAGTGATCTCCTGACATTGTTCGTCATGTGTCCTCCAGTGTCCTATCTGCCACAACTGGGTTGCTTGTGGTAGAGATGTTGCAACTGTGTTAATCTTTAGTATCACTGAATGCTAGTTCCAAAATAATAGTCTTAACAATATACTTTTAAGAAAGTTTACATTCAGCATTTTTAAACTCTTTAAGCTAGTTCCCTATAGAGGGGCATATTTATCAAAGCGTCAACTGAAAATACGTTTGAATTCCGCATTGTATTTGTCGCAAGACTGATCCGCCATAGTTATTAAAGCATCAAGATCGGCAAATGTTGAAATTTGTAACGTAATATACAATCCCGCGATCTCAATCCGACGCAGCTTGATGCTTGCATCATTACAGATGTTTCAAATTCACATTCAACTCTATTTGACCCTTTTTCCAATTTATCAAACATTTAACAGGTACGCTCACGTGTATTCCGACGCAGCGTACCTAATTTTCAATCAGCCACCCTTGAGGTCATTGATGCCATAGAACTCAATGGGAGTCTGAAAACACCAAAAGCTTATGTTCAATGCTGCAAGAGAATGAAGTATATTACATAATAAAAGTAAATTAGAGACTCTATTAAAATTGTATACCCTTTCTAAATCAAACAATATTATTGCTACACATTTGGTACACTAGTAGATATAGGGATAAAAATGAAAAATACATTACTACTTATGGATTATGCTACAAATTTGTCTCTAATTACAAATCAAGGGGACAGTATTTCTACAAATTTGTTGAAAAGTTTTGCCCCAAACTTGTCGCACTAATAGATAAAGAGATAAAAATGAAATAAATACACAATATAATATAGCTAACTTCCTTTTTATTTTTTGGGAAAAAATCTATGTGCACCATGTTTAAGCCATGTAATACAAGTCACACTCTCCATATCGCGCCAACTTTTACTCAACACTTTTCACACCAATTATGACGCAAACTCCAAAACAACCCACACACTAGTGAATTTAACTACTTTTCATCGGAATATGCATAATCACATGATTTATGATTCATGACATCAGCCAATCTAATATACAATTTAAACTATCACACAATGATCACTCATCAGAACTTGTAAGTGCCATTTGTTACATTGTGTATTATACTTTGAAAGTATGTATATGTGAAATTAGTATTAAAGATAAACATTGATGCTGACATTAGGACACACAGTGTAATATTTTAGACAAGGATTTTAAAATTCAAATTGATGTTTGATTCAATATAATCTTAAACTGATAGCTCAAAGAGATAGCCCACCTAACATTAAACTGTCATGATTCAGATACAGCAGAAATTAAAATAACCTCTTTACTGTCATGCTATTTTCAGTGTATCTCTTCCTTCTCTTGAATTTATTTTTCAGTAAGAAATGTCAGCTTTATAAAACAAGATTGCAATCAGGAGGGGTTAGGGTTACACAGGTACAGAGAGAAAGATGGCCCAGCTCTTAAAATATCCATTGATTGCAAATAAATATATATGATACCCTGATTACATGTTATATTCGCAAAACATTTTCAAAAGTTTTGAAAAATCTGAAAGGTTTGTGATGTTTTCTAGACGCAAAGACAAATGTTACCAACACAAAGTTATTAAATAGCATTCCCTTTCTAAGTCATGTTTTGCAATGTTAATACTCTATATTATTCTTCAATTCACTCTGCAATTATTTTCAAACGAAGGATAGCAAAAAAGTGGCATGCAAAATACATTGAAATTACTTTAAAAGGGCATTCTATTTCACACAAAGGATATCAAGAGATTGAAAACAGTGGCATGGAAAATACATTGAAATGACTTTAAAATGGCATTCTACTTTGTGCAGGTTCACCAGCTGTAATAAATGCAGGTGTATTGTTTGTGCAATTAACTAATGGCTAGATTCCGAGTCTTGCGTTAGCCTTAAAAAGCAGCGTTGAGAGGTCCCAACGCTGCTTTTTAACGCCCGCTGGTATTACGAGTCTTGAAATGACAGGCTCACCGCTCACTTTTTCGGTCAGACTCGAAAATACTGCAAATCCACTTACGTCAATTGCGTATCCTATATTTTCAATGGGACTTGCATAACTCCCATATTACAAGTATTCCAAAAAGTGAGCGGTACAGCCTCTCCTGTCAAGACTGATACCGCATTTAAAAGTCAGTAGTTAAGAGTTTTATGGGCTAACGCCGTAGCATAAAACTCTTAACTAAAGTACTAAAAAGTACACTTACACCCATAAACTACCTATTAACCCCTAAACCGAGGCCCCCCACACATCGCAAACACTAAAATAAATTTTTAACCCCTAATCTGCTGAACCGGACATCGCCGCCACTATAATAAATATATTAACCCCTAAACCGCCGCACTCCCGCATCGCAAACACTAGTTAAATATTATTAACCCCTAATCTGCCTGCCCTAACATCGCCGACACCTACCTACATTTATTAACCCCTAATCTGCCGCCCCCAACGTCGCCGCCACTATATTAAAGTTATTAACCCCTAAATCTAATTTTAACCCTAACACCCCCTAACTTAAATATAATTTAAATAAATCTAAATAAAATAACTATCATTAACTAAATTATTCCTATATAAAACTAAATACTTACCTAAAAAATAAACCCTAAGCTAGCTACAATATAACTAATAGTTACATTGTAGCTATCTTAGGGTTTATTTTTTATTTTACAGGCAACTTTGTATTTATTTTTACTAGGTAAAATAGTTATTAAATAGTTATTAACTTTTTAATAGCTATCTAGTTAAAATAAAGACAAATTTACCTGTAAAATAAAACCTAACCTAAGTTACAATTACATCTAACACTACACTATAATTAAATTAATTCCCTAAATTAACTACAATTAAATACAATTAAATACAATTATCTAAAGTATGAAAAAAAACCCACTAAATTACGGAAAATAATAAAATAATTACAAGTTTTTTTAAACTAATTACACCTAATCTAATCCCCCTAATAAAATAAAAAAGCCCCCCAAAATAATAAAAAGCCCTACCCTATACTAAATTACAAATAGCCCTTAAAAGGGCCTTTTGCGGGGCATTGCCCCAAAGTAATCAGCTCTTTTACCTGTAAAAAAAGTACAATACCACCCACACACCCAACCCTACTCTAAAACTTACCCAATACCCCCTTAATAAAACCTAACACAAACCCCTTGAAGATCACCCTACCTTGAGAAGTCTTCACCCAACCGTGCCAAAGTCCTCAACGAAGCCGGGTGAAGTAGTCCTCCAGATGGGCAGAAGTCTTCATCCAAGCCAGCCAGAAGAGGTCCTCCAGATGGGCAGAAGTCTTCATCCAGGCGGTATCTTCTATCTTCATCCATCCGGCGCGGAGCGGGTCCATCTTCAAGACATCCGACGCGGGGCATCCTCTTCGTTCTTCATCCGACAACTGAATGAAAGTTCCTTTAAATGATGTCATCCAAGATGGCGTCCCTTCAATTCTGATTGGCTGATAGAATTCTATCAGCCAATCGGAATTAAGGTAGAAAAAATCCAATTGGAACAGCCAATATAATGCAACCTCAATCCTATTGGCTGTTCCAATCAGCCAATAGGATTGAGGTTGCATTATATTGGCTGTTCCAATCAGCCAATAGGATTGAAGTTCAATCATATTGACTGCATCAGCCAATAGGATTTTTTCTACCTTAATTCCGATTGGCTGATAGAATTCTATCAGCCAATCGGAATTGAAGGGACGCCATCTTGGATGACATCATTTAAAGGAACCTTCATTCAGTCGTCGGATGAAGAACGAAAAGAATGCTCTGCGTCGAATGTCTTGAAGATGGACCCACTCCGCGCCGGATGGATGAAGATAGAAGATGCCGCCTGGATGAAGACTTCTGCCGATCTGGAGGACCTCTTCTGGCCGGCTTGGATGAAGACTTCTGTCCGTCTGGAGGACCACTTCGCCCGGCTTCGTTGAGGACTTCGGCCCGGTTGGGTGAAGACTACTCAAGGTATGATGATCTTCAAGGGGTTAGTGTTTGGTTTTATTAAGGGGGGATTGGGTGGGTTTTAGAGTAGGGTTGAGTGTGTGGGTGATGGGGTTTAATGTGGGGGGGTATTGTACTTTTTTTTTACAGGTAAAAGAGCCCTTTTAAGGGCTATTTGTAATTTAGTATAGGGTAGGGCTTTTTATTATTTTGGGGGCCTTTTTTATTTTATTAGGGGGATTAGATTAGGTGTAATTAGTTTAAAAAACTTGTAATTATTTTATTATTTTCTGTAATTTAGTGTTTGTTTTTTTGTACTTTAGATAATTGTATTTAATTGTATTTAATTTAGGTAATTTATTTAATTATAGTGTAGTGTTAGGTGTAATTGTAACTTAGGTTAGGTTTTATTTTACAGGTAAATTTGTATATATTTTAACTAAGAAGTTATTAAATAGTTAATAACTATTTTTTTTTTTTTTTTTTTTTAAATCAAAGTTTTTTATTGAGGCAATAAGAGAAAGAAAAAGCATAAACATAATATACATTCTGTGTCATTTTGATAAATGTTGCATACAAGACATTGTTTACCCATTGGACAATGAAACCTTTTCATATAAGATAGTGAGAAAATCTTAATTCCTACATCATATATGTATCTCTCTATAAGTACATAAAACATAATGAAAATAAAGGACATTGTATGCGAATACAAAATAAAATACACATAATCAAGTATTACCTCATTTTTCCTTTAGTTTCCTATATAAACACACAACGAAGTTATAAAATTTGAACAACCATAACAACTTATACATCTTATAGAATGATATGTTAATTATAAAATAGATGTATTTATTATCTGAGAATTTACAAATTATATGGAGTCATAACAAGTTGCTCCTACTAAATGCACAAAATTAGAGGGCGGGTTGAGAAAATCGTCCTCAGTTTCTCTGTAAACAAAAAAAAATAAATAAGAGCAACTTATATCATTATAGTATCAATAGCGGGTAAACACCGCTTGTTTGTCCACCTAAAAGGAGGGTGGGCAGTAGCTAGGAAGTTTGACCTAGAAGAGGTGGATGAGAATATTCATAATAGAATTCACCATACAAATTCACCCAAAAGGGTGAATGTAGAAGGGGGGGGGGGGGGGAGGTGATTAATAATAAAAGAAGCTAGGTGGGAGATAGCAAAGTAACACCACATAAGAAGCCTCATCAGGTTGAGTGGAGTGGGATAATTACCGACATGCCTCTGAAATGACATTAGGTATGACTGCATATAACATGTCACCATACACCCTCTGCACCTATAAGCTAAAGGCACCATATTATATTTATTGCTTTATATAATCTGGCCCTACATATTAGAAAAGTAGCTCTAAATTAGTATCAACTTAATCCAATCAGCTAACCCACAATAACATAGTTCCCTTTTGAAATAGCTTAGGCTGAGATGAAGTAAGCACCAAGATTAATATGTAATGACTACATAATGTACAGAAATAAATGGTTAAACAACCCACTTATCTCAAGCGAGCTCCTATCTCCCCCGCCGGCTGAGGGAGACCAGGATTACAATGGTTTAGCATATGAGAGGTACATACATATCAATACATGTAAACATAGCAGTACAGACATAGAAATAATATGCAAAAATCTATTGACTTTTAAATGGATATCATACACTGTCCTATGCTAAGTAAGGTGCCAATAGTTATATAGTCATGTATATCTCTATACTCTCTAATGTTCAACATATATTGCATGGGTTAACTATCCAAACACAAATCTTTCACTTTACAGTAACATAATAATATCTACCAATCATCTTAGAGTAAACACGAGAGGGGATAACAGAACTCAAACTGATCTATAATTAAAGTTGACTCCCCACAACTATAATATGGAATATATATGGTAAATAAAAAAAAATAAAAGGGATAACATTTCTTATTCTGTGCTTCTCTCTATTATACATATTTGGAATATGTTCAAAAGGGCAACAACTTAAGATAAAGGAGGGCAAGATAAGAATTGTGTGGGCAGTCTCTGCTGGCACCAACTACCAATGATAAGTTTTGCCCATATGATAAAGGTTATCTATACCAAATTTTCCAGAAAGTTATGAGCCTATATTGGGAGCATGTATGCTCCGTTAATAAAGATTTTTGAACTCTCACAAGCTCAACACGAATAGTAAGGATTAAACATTCAGGTACAAGCTTTCCAACCTATACCAGCATAGTAGGATATCATCAGAAGAAACATCTCCACTATTTTCTGTGATCATAGTGTCTACTAGTTAAAAGTTATTATAAGCGCTACAATAATAAGCAGTTCATTAACCCTGGGAAAGCACACCTAGAAACACACGGTAGCACTGAAAAGTCTTTCCACGTGTGAGGGTTCTCTTAACAGGGCTAACCTATGCCCATGAGTGTCCATTGCAGAGAGTCCTTATAGGGTTCTGTCTGGCCAGGCTCCGTATCCACAGGTAGCAAGATCACCCAGGGAATAAGCTGCAGTGTTAGGGTAATACAAATATACCTCAGTGTAGGATTGCGGTTGATTTTTAGCAACGGTGTGGTGACTTCATGTTGTGCAAATAGACAGGTGTTTCCATACAGATTTCTGTACTTCAGTAGATCCAGACAGTATGGGCTGTGAACTATATTTACTGGTACGGTGGCTAAATAACGCAATCCAGAGCTAGCCTGATCTTGATGTCTCACGGCTGTCGGTCTCAACTTTAGGGAATCCAGAGTCAGATCCTCAGAGTTTACCATGTGAACAGTATGCACTCCTATCAGCTCAGGGGTTTCGGAACACGTCGGCGCCATGTTTGAGGACAACTCACTGCCTTGCTGACTGCACTGCTTAGCCTGCTCCTCAACGACAACGGCCGGGAGTCCAGCTTGTACCTTCCGTGCGAGTAGGTTAGGAATACTGAAGGGTAAAGAACCAACTGTTTCCTCTTCAGCGGCACCGCTACGCATATCTTTTAGTGTGCAAACAAGAGAGCAAAAGTGCGTGTCCATTTTATTAGACAGTTGCAGCAAAAGATGTGTAATCTCCATTATAGGTGTAATGTGAGTTATGCTGATTAGGTAAAATACGCTCCCTTCACTGTAGGAATGTAAGCAGTTAGTTTGTAAAATATAGAGCTTACTGATTTTCCGTGGGTACTGTGCAGTCACATATCTGGGAGTGCCATGTGGGTCTCAGCAAGCGATGATTATCTCCGGAAAGATTTGGGCCATGTAAAAACAATCGAAGGCTCCACTGGGTCCTCTAACGTCCACCCACCATGTAGATGTATTTTAATAAAGATAAAGTGGCATTTTAATCACTTAACTGCTTGATTATTGCTGGAGGACTGGGTAGATGCGACTACTCGCCTCGGCAGTTGGCTCCGCCCCCCGTTAATAACTATTTAATAACTATTCTACCTAGTTAAAATAAATACAAAGTTGCCTGTAAAATAAAAATAAACCCTAAGCTAGCTACAATGTAACTATTAGTTATATTGTAGCTATCTTATGGTTTATTTTATAGGTAAGTATTTAGTTTTAAATAGGAATAATTTAGTTAATTGTAGTTATTTTATTTAGATTTATTTAAATTATATTTAAGTTAGGGGGGTTAAGCTTAGGTTTAAGAACTTTAATATAGTGGCGGCGACATTGGGGGTGGCAGATTAGGGGTTAATAAGTGTAGGTAGGTGGCGGCGACATTGGGGGCAGCAGATTAGAGGTTAAAAAAATAAAATGTAGGTGTCGGCGATGGGGGCAGCAGATTTGGGGTTAATAAGTATAATGTAGGTGTCGGCGATGTCGGGGGCGGCAGATTAGGGGTTAATAAGTGTAATATTAGGGGTGTTTAGGCTCGGGGTTCATGTTAGGGTGTTAGGTGTAGACATAAATGTATTTCCCCATAGGAATCAATGGGGCTGCATTAAGAGCTGAACGCTGCTTTTTTGCAGGTGTTAGGTTCTTTTTCAGCCAGCTCTCCCCATTGATTCCTATGGGGAAATCATGCACGAGCAAGTTTTGCCAGCTCACCGGCACCGCTACCGTAAGCAGCACTGGTATTGAGGTGAGATGTGGAGCTAAATTTTGCTCTACGCTCACTTTTCTGCGGCTAACGCCAGGTTTCTAAAAACCTGTAATACCAGCGTTGTCTGCAAGTGAGCGGTGAGGGAAAATTGCCTGTTAGCACCGCACCCCTGTTACCGTAAAACTTGTAATCTCGCTGTAAATTACTTATGCACAACACATGAGTATTTAGCTATGGATGAAATCATATCTCTAATTTTCTGTGTTTGAATGGCAGATCCGTGGAGGCTTAAAAGGTCAGTGATTATGGCGTTTTCGGAATACCATATTACCACTGTTTTCAGTCTCTTGCTATCCTTTGTGTGAAGTAGAATGCCATTTTAAAGTAATTTCAATGTATTTTGCATGCCACTGTTTTCAGTCTTTTGCTATCCTTTGTGTGAAGTAGAATGCCATTTTAAATTAATTGCAATGTATTTTGCATGCCACTGTTTTCAGTCTCTTGCTATCCTTTGTGTGAAGTAGAATGCCATTTTAAAGTAATTTCAATGGGGATAGAGAGAGAGATCCTTAGCTTGCTAGAGAACAAATATAAATTGCTAATATTAGAAAATTATATATTTTCTTACTATTGCATGCTCCATCTGAGTATTAATAATCAATATTTGGTGTTCATTGTCCCTTTAATGAAAAAGCTAACGGCTAGATTACAAGTTGTGCGTTAGGCTGAAAAAGCAGCGTTAACAGGTTAACGCTGCTTTTTCCCTACCACTGCTATTACGAGTCTTGCAGGTTTAGGGGCACTGCACACTTCTTTGGCCTTACCGCAAAACAACTTACGTAAACTTCGTAAAGTCTTTTTTCTATGGGACTTCCATAGCACTGATATTACGAGTCTGTCCTGGGAGGCCAAAAAGTGAGCGGTACACCCTCTACCTCCAAGAATCCTAACGCATTTAAAAGTCAGTAGTTAAGAGTTTTATGGTACAACGCTGTAACATAAAACTCATAACTAAAGTGCTAAAAAGTACACTAACACCCATAAACTACCTATTAACCCTTAAACCGAGGCCCTCCCGCATCGCAAACACTAAAATAACATCTGCCGCTCCGGACATCGCCGCCACTATAATAAACATATTAACCCCTAAACTGCCGCACTCCCGCCTCACAAACACTGGTTAAATATTGTTAACCCCTAATCTGCCGTCCCTAACATCACTGCCACCTACCTACATTTATTAACCCCTAATCTGCCACCCCCACGTCGCCACCACTATACTAAATGTATTAACCCCTAAACCTAAGTCTAACCCTAACCCTAACACCCCCTAACTTAAATATAATCACAATAAATCTACATAAAATCTAAATAAAAATTAATATTATTACCTAAATAATTCCTATTTAAAACTAAATACTTAGCTCACTAATGGATTTTCCTGTACTATCCATTAAAAATATATGGTGTCCTAAAAAGGTTTCAGCAGCGCTAAGAAGCTTTGGTTAAACTATTAAACCATCCATTTAGAATTCCATTCTCTGCCTGAGGTCACAGAAAACATATGCACTATTAATTGCACTCCACTCCATAATCTAGCCCTCTTTAGGGTATGGACCAATGATGTTAAAAATGTAAAGCCTACAAAAATGCAGTAGAGAAATATAATATATATGTTTTTATATAGTACACAATTATATATACAGGGAGTGCAGAATTATTAGGCAAGTTGTATTTTTGAGGATTCATTTTATTATTGAACAACAACCATGTTCTCAATGAACCCAAAAAACTCATTAATATCAAAGCTGAATATTTTTGGAAGTAGTTTTTAGTTTGTTTTTAGTTTTAGCTATTTTAGGGGGATATCTGTGTGTGCAGGTGACTATTACTGTGCATAATTATTAGGCAACTTAACAAAAAACAAATATATACCCATTTCAATTATTTATTTTTACCAGTGAAACCAATATAACATCTCAACATTCACAAATATACATTTCTGACATTCAAAAACAAAACAAAAACAAATCAGTGACCAATATAGCCACCTTTCTTTGCAAGGACACTCAAAAGCCTGCCATCCATGGATTCTGTCAGTGTTTTGATCTGTTCACCATCAACATTGCGTGCAGCAGCAACCACAGCCTCCCAGACACTGTTCAGAGAGGTGTACTGTTTTCCCTCCTTGTAAATCTCACATTTGATGATGGGCCACAGGTTCTCAATGGGGTTCAGATCATGTGAACAAGGAGGCCATGTCATTAGATTTTCTTCTTTTATACCCTTTCTTGCCAGCCACGCTGTGGAGTACTTGGACGCGTGTGATGGAGCATTATCCTGCATGAAAATCATGTTTTTCTTGAAGGATGCAGACTTCTTCCTGTACCACTGCTTGAAGAAGGTGTCTTCCAGAAACTGGCAGTAGGACTGGGAGTTGAGCTTGACTCCATCCTCAACCCGAAAAGGCCCCACAAGCTCATCTTTGATGATACCAGCCCAAACCAGTACTCCACCTCCACCTTGCTGGCGTCTGAGTCGGACTGGAGCTCTCTGCCCTTTACCAATCCAGCCACGGGCCCATCCATCTGGCCCATCAAGACTCACTCTCATTTCATCAGTCCATAAAACCTTAGAAAAATCAGTCTTGAGATATTTCTTGGCCCAGTCTTGACGTTTCAGCTTGTGTGTCTTGTTCAGTGGTGGTCGTCTTTCAGCCTTTCTTACCTTGGCCTTGTCTCTGAGTATTGCACACCTTGTGCTTTTGGGCACTCCAGTGATGTTGCAGCTCTGAAATATGGCCAAACTGGTGGCAAGTGGCATCTTGGCAGCTGCACGCTTGACTTTTCTCAGTTCATGGGCAGTTATTTTGCGCCTTGGTTTTTCCACACGCTTCTTGCGACCCTGTTGACTATTTTGAATGAAACGCTTGATTGTTCGATGATCACGCTTCAGAAGCTTTGCAATTTTAAGAGTGCTGCATCCCTCTGCAAGATATCTCACTATTTTTGACTTTTCTGAGCCTGTCAAGTTCTTCTTTTGACCCATTTTGCCAAAGGAAAGGAAGTTGCCTAATAATTATGCACACCTGATATAGGGTGTTGATGTCATTAGACCACACCCCTTCTCATTACAGAGATGCACATCACCTAATATGCTTAATTGGTAGTAGGCTTTCAAGCCTATACAGCTTGGAGTAAGACAACATGCATAAAGAGGATGATGTGGTCAAAATACTCATTTGCCTAATAATTCTGCACTCCCTGTATAAACAGGCTTTGAAATTATTGCTTTAACACATTTTTCATAATTTCTGCACTCAACGTTATTATTTTACAGGAATCACATGTTGCTATTCCTGGGCTACATGGTGAGACAAGCAATTTCCATTTTGCTATGACTGGAAAATCTTATCAAGTCATTGTGCGTCATTTTTACCATTTGCTACCAAAGGTTAGTATGAAGAAATAAGTAAATAGTATATCATTATTTATTTAGGCATATTATTATGGGGGACTATAAAGGACTTGCAATATGTGAGTATTTAGTAATTAATTATAATCCGTGTTCAACGTGTAGGTGTTAATAACTTAGCCATATGCCGCTGCTCATAGTAATACATATACACTAATCTTTAAAAAATATTAATATCGCTTAAGCATCAGGACATTGACTCATCTAACCCAACATATAGTAGTGCTTTAACAATTGTACCAGTGCCAGCTGTGATATTTCAGGCAGGGGTCAAGTCCTACAAAAAAAAGTGTGGGAACTCACCAAGACTTCCACCCCCCCTCACAATTAATATTGTTTTATATATACACACACACACTGTCTTTATATGTATATAATCTATAAACTTTGGTTAATGAAAGCAAATTAAATCCAGTGAAGGGTTGAATGGTTGCCTTTAGGTCTGAGAATCCTCCTCCTTCACAGAGTTTCACCCACTTAAGGTGCAATAGTCCTATTTCTGCTGAGGGGAGCTAAATAACCCCACTTCAAGCCACACAGAAATGTAAGCACCATGTGTTACACACATTGGATGGTGATCACACAGTAGGACCGGTGACAGGCTTGCATTTAGTGTACTGAAGGAAGTGTTACTGCCCATTACTAGAGGATCTCACTATCCCTCTAACCAGACTGTGCTACAGCTCCTCCCAAAAGCAGCAGTAGTGTTTACTGGAGCATTTCTGTTCTCTGTCCAGAGGGAACTTAGTTCCTCCTGCAAAAATAGTGCAGGAACTCCGTTCCCATACGTTCCCGCTGGACTTGACCCCTGAAAAAAAATAATATTTTTCTAAAAATAAAATTTTCAAAAATGAATATTATTTTCCCAATCTTTTCTGCCTGTGTCTTTGTTTTTCTATGTTCTAAAATGCAAATAATAGTCTATATTTGTTTAAAACAAAACATATTTCCTTTCTATCTTTCTGCTTGTACTATGTATAGAAAAAAATATATATAAAACTACCTTTAGGTTACATGTATAAGCTGTATTATAACAGGTAAATATCGCCTAAATGACATAAGATATTGTTGTTTACATTTGGTTCCATCTCCTCTCTAAACTATCCCATTTTACAGGTGAAAATATTCTAGTAACTTTTCCCTCTGGGCTAATAAGCCATTGTACTATTTGTCCACCCCTGTATGGTATATATATATATATATATGTCATTAAGGACCATAAAATTATATTTAATATTTCAAGATATAAACAGTTTGAATTGTATATGGTGTGTGAAATTAAAGTACGGTGATTGAGTTGTTGTTTTTTAACAGATACTTCTTAATGGAACTATTTTTGCTAGAATGAGCCCAGGACAAAAATCAAATCTTATTGAAGAATTTCAAAAAATAGAGTAAGTTTTATAGATAATACCAGAGTGAATGTGTTCTTTGTAAAATGTTTGTAATTGTTATTCCTTAAGTAGAAAGAACATTGAGAAATATTTTATTTTATGAATTTAAAAAAGGGGGCAACATAAATGAAAGTGCATTGCAAAGTTTTTGTTCACTATGAGTAATTAAATCTTTTATGCAGAATTCATTAGCTTAAAGTGACATGAAACCCAAAATGTTTCTTTCATGATTCAGACACAGTATTAATTTTTAAACAGCTTTCCAATATATGTCTATTGGTCACATTTTTAATTTTTTTTCTTTTGGTATCCTTTGTTGAAGGAGCAGCAATGCACTAGCTAGATGAACACATCAAGTATGCCAATGACAAGAGGCATACACGAGAAGCCACCAATAAGCAGCTAGCTCCCAGTAGTGTTTTGCTGCTCCTGAGCCTACCTAGGTATACTTTTCAACAAACAATACCCAGACAATCAAGCAAATTAGATAATAGAAGTACATTGGAACACTGTTTAAATTATATGCTCTATCTGAAGCATGAAAGGATTCATATCCTTTTAATTTCCCTTTAATAATACCTACCAATATTTTTTTTGGGGGGGGCTTCCCCTGAAGCACTGATATTTTAATAATAAAGGACTAGATTACGAGTGGATTGCAATATTTAGCTTTTTGTGGCTGTGGAGTATGAAACGCGTCAGGATATGACAAGCTGTTTCTGATTTTATTAAACTCAAATAAAAGATAGCTTTTAATTTAAAAGGTGCTGACTTGTGCTGACTTCTTTTGAATTACCTGCTTTTGTCTATGGATTACTCGGCCGGTTTTCTGGCATGCACCCTGCACAGCTGTGTTCAGATGCTGTAATAGCCCCTGAGTTTCCGGTTACACACTGAAAAATCATAAAGGATCTGTAGTGGCGATCATTTGCTGTATTACAAGTCAAGAGCAATGCGAATGCGACCTTGTGTTCGCATTGCATGGAAGCTTTGTACTCACGAAAGCGCACTTCCATACGTTCCAATGGGAGCCTCGTTCTCTTGCCGATACACAGGGCAAAGAACCTAACGCAGCACAGGGGGTAAGTTGTGCAGGGTAGGACAGCATATTTAAAATATACATACAGTATATATGAATAATTACATATATATATGTGTGTTTATATGTGTGTATATATATATATATATATATATATATATATATACAGCATATATATATATTTATTTACAGTAAAAACACAGTCACCCATAGACCAAAATGTGCCGTTTTTTTCCCCCTAACACCCCACATCTCTCACTTTAACCCCTTATAACTGCTTCATGCAGTTATTAAAATATATATAAAAAGATGCTCATATTTTTAATTTAAATAAAGGAACAGTCCACTTATATGGGGGGCAATTGGGGCTAATTTTTTAATTAACCCCTTATAACTGCTTTGTGCAGTTATTTAACCTCTTAATGACAACTGACGTATCAGGTACGTCATGCAAAAAACTAACAGTTAATGACAATAGACGTACCTGGTACGTCAGTTGTCTAGCAGAGTGCTGGAAGCGATGCGGGGAGCGTGCGGGGGGGCTGCGGAGGTGCGCGTGCGTGCATTAGCCACTGACACCAATGAGATCATCAGAGGGAGAGGGGAAAAAAAGTTAAATAAAATATAAAATTATCGGGGAGGGGGAGGGGGAGGGGGATGGGGTTATTGAGGGGTGGCTGCTACACTACAGAAAAAGTTTGAAGGTCAAAAGATAAAACAAAAATACTGTTGTTATTGGGGGCAAACTGGGTACTGGCAGACAGCTGCCAGTATCCATGATGGCAGCAATTAGGTAGCGGTGGAGGGTTAGAGCGCTGTTTGGGGGGGGGGGATCAGGTAGGTTGGGGGCTAAGGCATGGGTCCATCACAGCTGAATAAATATTTTAAAAAAATAAAATTAAAAAAAACTCCTTTTATTTAGTACTGGCAAACTTTCTGCCAGTACTTAAGATGACAGGGACAATTGTGGGGTGGGGAGGGAAGAGAGCTGTTTGGGAGGGATCAGGGGGTGTGATGTGTCAGGTGGGAACCTGATCTCTACACTAAAGCTAAAATTAACCCTGCAAGCTCCCTACAAGCTACCTAATTAACTCCTTCACTGCTGGGCATAATTCATGTGTGGTGTGCAGCAGCATTTAGCGGCCTTCTAATTACCAAAAAGCAACGCCAAAGCCATATAAGTCTGCTATTTCTGAACAAAGGGGATTCCTGAGAAGCATTTACAACAATTTGTGCCATAATTGCACAAGCTGTTTGTAAATAATTTGTTTGGGAGGGATCAGGTGAAATGATCGCATTTGGCGGTGAAATGGTGGCATGAAATAGACCAAAATGGGCATAGATCAATACTTTGGGTTGTCTACTACACTACACTTAAGCTAAAATTAACTCTACAAGCTCCCTACATGCTCCCTAATTAACCCCTTCACTGCTGGGCATAAAACACGTGTGGTGCACAGTGGCATTTAGCACCCTTCTAATTACCAAAAAGCAACGCCAAACCCATATAAGTCTGCTATTTCTGAACAAAGGGGATCCCAGAGAAGCATTTACAACCATTTATGCCATAATTGCATAAGTTGTTTGTAAATAGTTTCTGTGAGAAACCTAAAGTTTGTTAAAAATTGAACAATTTTTTTTTTTATTTGATCGCATTTGGCGGTGAAATGGTGACATTAAATATACCAAAGTGGGCCTAGATCAATACTTTGGGTTGTTTACTACACTACACTTAAGCTAAAATTAACTCTACAAGCTCCCTACATGCTCCCTAATTAACCCCTTCACTGCTGGGCATAAAACACGTGTGGTGCGCAGTGGCATTTAGCAGCCTTCTAATTACCAAAAAGCAACGCCAAAGCCATATAAGTCTGCTATTTCTGAACAAAGGGGATTCCAGAGAAGCATTTACAACAATTTGTGCCATAATTGCACAAGCTGTTTGTAAATAATTTCAGTGAGAAACCTAAAATTGTGAAAAATGTAAAGTTTTTTTTATTTGCTCGCATTTGGCGGTGAAATGGTGGCATGAAATATATTAAAATGGGCCTAGATCAATACTTGGGGTTGTCAACTACACTACACTAAAGCTAAAATTAACCCTAAAAGCTCCCTACAAGCTCCCTAATTAACCCCTTCACTGCTGGGCATAAAACACGTGTGGTGCGCAGCGGCATTTAGCAGCCTTCTAATTACCAAAAAGCAACCCCAAAGCCATATAAGTCTGCTATTTCTGAACAAAGGGGATCCCAGAGAAGCATTTACAACCATTTGTGCCATAATTGCACAAGCTGTAAATAATTTCAGTGAGAAACCTAAAGTTTGTGAAAAAGTTTGTGAAAAAGTGAACTTTTTTTTTCTATTTGATCGCATTTGGCGGTGAAATGGTGGCATGAAATACACCAAAATGGGCCTAGATCAATACTTTGGTTTGTCTTCTAAAAAAAATATACATGTCAAGGGATATTCAGGTATTCCTGACAGATATCAGGGTTCCAATGTAACTAGCGCTAATTTTGAAAAAAAGTGGTTTGGAAATAGCAAAGTGCTACTTGTACTTATTGCCCTATAACTTGCAAAAAAAGCAAAGAACATGTAAACATTGGGTATTTCTAAACTCAGGACAAAATTTAGAAACTATTTAGCATGGATGTTTTTTGATGGTTGTAGATGTGTAACAGATTTCGGGGGTCAAAGTTAGAAAAAGTGTGTTTTTTTTTCATTTTTCCTCATATTTTATCTATTTTTTTATAGTAAATTATAAGATATGATGAAAATAATGGTATCTTTGGAAATTCCATTTAATGGCGAGAAAAACGGTATATAATATGTGTGGGTACAAAAAATGAGTAAGAGGAAAATTACAGCTAAACACAAACACTGCAGAAATGTAAAAATAGCCCTTGTCCTTAAGGGTAAGAAAATTGAAAAATGGTCTGGTCATTAAGGGGTTAAAAAAAAAAAAAAAAAAAAGATGTTTATATTTTTAATTTAAATAAAGGAACTGTCCACTTTATTTGGGGGGCAATTGGGGCTAATTGATTTAATTAACCAGAGGTCTGACCTCTGGTTAATTTCGCTTAGCCCAAAGAGCTAGTGCATACTCATGGTAGCATTCACCAGCCACATTAACGCAAAATGTGTCAGGTAGTGATGTCGCGAATAGTTCACCGGTGAATAGTTCCCGGCGAACATAGCATGTTCGCGTTCGCCGCGGACGGCGAATATATGCGATGTTCAGTCCGCCCCCTATTCCTCATCATTGAGTAAACTTTGACCCTGTACCTCACAGTCAGAAGACACATTACAGCCAATCAGCAGCAGACCCTCCCTCCCAGACCCTCCCACCTCCTGGACAGCATCCATTTTAGATTCATTCGGAAGCTGCATTCTTAGTGAGAGGAGGGACAGTGTAGCTGCTGCTGATTTAATAGGGAAATCGATAGCTAGGCTAGTGTATTCAGTGTCCACTACAGTCCTGAGGGACTCATCTGATCTCTACTGTTAGGACAGCACCCCAAAAAGCCCTTTTTAGGGCTAGAACATCAGTCTGCTTTTTTTTTCCTGTGTAATCTAATTGCAGTTGCCTGCCTGCCAGCGTGTGTGTCAGGCTTACAGCGTATACTGTGCCCACTTGCCCAGTGCCAACACTCATATCTGGTGTAACAGTAGTGTACATTTAAGGGGGGCTAAGGGGGATGCTACACCACAGCATATGTAAATATGCTATAAAAAATATTTTTTTAAAAAAAAACCTTTTATTTTAGTACTGGCAGACTTTCTGCCAGTACTTAAGATGGCGGGGACAATTGTGGGGGGGGGGGGGGGAAGGGAGCTGTTTGGGAGGGATCCGGGGGTCTGATGTGCCAGGTGGGAGGCTGATCTCTACACTAAAGCTAAAATTAACCCTGCAAGCTCCCTACAAACTACCTAATTAACCCCTTCACTGCTAGCCATAATACACGTGTGATGCGCAGCAGCATTTAGCGGCCTTCTAATTACCAGAAAGCAACGCCAAAGTCATATATGTCTGCTATTTCTGAACAAAGGGGATCCCAGAGAAGCATTTACAACCATTTGTGCCATAATTGCACAAGCTGTTTGTAAATAATTTCAGTGAGAAACCTAAAATTGCGAAATAATTAAAGTTTTTTTTAAATTTGATCGCATTTGGCGGTGAAATGGTGGCATGAAATAGACCAAAATGGGCCTAGATCAATACTTTGGGTTGTCTACTACACTACACTTAAGCTAAAATTAACTCTACAAGCTCCCTACATGCTCCCTAATTAACCCCTTCACTGCTGGGCATAAAACACGTGTGGTGCACAGTGGCATTTAGCACTCTTCTAATTACCAAAAAGCAACGCCAAAGCCATATAAGGCCTCGCTTCCATTGAGTCGTTAAAAATGGAGCCGTAAGCTACCGAAGCGGCCGACAGCTAAAAGTAATTTACGGCTGCATTTTAGTACCAGGTTTCCATTGAAAAGATTAGCGTGTTGCGCGCAGTCGCTCTTTTCGTATAGCTGTAAGTTAACGTTGTGTTAACGCTTCCATCTGACGTCGGATATCTTGAAAATCAATTAGTTGCTAAGGTAACCCGACCTTACGCTATAGAATTTACGTTTAACGTCCGTGCTTCTTACCTGTGATCGCCTCTCAAGAAAAATAAAAAAACACTTATCCATATTTTTAATAATCAAATACTATTTTCTAATATAATTATATTTAACACTTCATAAATATAAGTAATATTTATTGCTGCCCTAGGCATAGGTCTAGTTTGCATTCTGTAGATATGTTCTTGCATATATTATTATATTTAAATATATACTGATATTTCTATTAGAATATAAGTTCAACTATTTCTATACATGAGACAACAATAAATATTACTTATAACAATTTATTTCTACATTAAAACACTTGCATTATTTGCAAAATTTATAATTTCAATAGAAAATAGGTCTCAAAAAGCACAATTTTCCTCTTTTACACCTAGTTGAGCTGGGGGTAATATTTCTCAATGTATCGACAGCCTCCGAAATGTATTAACGGTTAGCGCTTTCATTGGAAACCTGGTATAATTTATCGATTAACGGCTTCTATTACTTTCTATGGGACGCGAAGATCTTTTCGGCAGCCGAAGTCCGGCTGCCGATATTGAGGTATAACGCGCCATTGGAAACAGTCGATAAACGATATCGCTTCCGACAGCATATTTATCGGTTTGCGAGTGCACGCAAACTGAATTACGACTCAATGGAAGCGAGGCCTAAGTCTGCTATTTCTGAACAAAGGGGATCCCAGAGAAGCATTTACAACCATTTATGCCATAATTGCATAAGTTGTTTGTAAATAGTTTCTGTGAGAAACCTAAAGTTTGTGAAAAAGTGAACAATTTTTTTTTATTTGATCGCATTTGGCGGTGAAATGGTGACATTAAATATACCAAAGTGGGCCTAGATCAATACTTTGGGTTGTTTACTACACTACACTTAAGCTAAAATTAACTCTACAAGCTCCCTACATGCTCCCTAATTAACCCCTTCACTGCTGGGCATAAAACACGTGTAGTGCGCAGTGGCATTTAGCACCCTTCTAATTACCAAAAAGCAACGCCAAAGCCATATAAGTCTGCTATTTCTGAACAAAGGGGATCACAGAGAACATTTAGAACCATTTATGCCATAATTGCATAAGTTGTTTGTAAATAGTTTCTGTGAGAAACCTAAAGTTTGTGAAAAAGTGAACAATTTTTTTTTATTTGATCGCATTTGGCGGTGAAATGGTGGCATTAAATATACCAAAATGGGCCTAGATCAATACTTTGGGTTGTCTACTACACTACACTTAAGCTAAAATTAACTCTACAAGCTCCCTACATGCTCCCTAATTAACCCCTTCACTGCTGGGCATAAAACACGTGTGGTGCGCAGTGGCATTTAGCAGCCTTCTAATTACCAAAAAGCAACGCCAAAGCCATATAAGTCTGCTATAATGGCATGTCTGGCACACAGTGTTGGGGCAAGGGTCCATCTGACCACTGATACCTGGTCTGCAAAGCATGGTCAGGGCAGGTATATCACCTACACTGCGCACTGTGAAGCGGGCGTAACCCTTACACTACCTGATTGATACAACATCATACCTGATGTTTTAAAGCACGTTATTCCAAACAATTTAGGAATGTTAGGTGATTTATGCCCTTTATGGATTAAAACCAGACTCTGCATCAACTATGTAATTTTCCATGGGAGTTTTGCCATGGATCCCCCTCCGGGCATGCCACAGTCCAGTTGTTAGTCCCCTTGAAACAACTTTTCCATCACTATTGTGGCCAGAAAGAGTCCCTGTGGGTTTTAAAATTCGCCTGCCTATTGAAGTCAATGGCGGTTCGCCCGGTTCGCCGGTTCGCAAACTTTTGCGGAAGTTAGCGTTCGCCGTTCGCGAACCCAAATTTTTATGTTTGCGACATCACTAGTGTCAGGCCACGCCCCCAACTCTCGATTTTTAATTTTAGACTCCTTTTACTATGGCACAGTAACATGCTGTTGTATTTTATTTGTTTTTAACTGTTCTATGTGACATACCTCCAATACTGGAGTTTAAGGGGTCAATTTATCAAGCTCCGTATGTCAATACGATCGGGTTGATTGACAACCCCATGCTAGTGGCCATAAATGCTGACAGAGTATGCTGTCGGCATTTATCGATGTGCGGCGGACATGATACGCTACATTGTATCATGTTCGTCTGCACATTAATAAATTGACCCCTAAGTGCATTGTTTGTGCACGAATATTGTTTTATTGTTGTCTGGCCGGCTGGCTGAAATAAAGGAAGATTACTTTGTCTGGTGGCTCTGACTCTCACAGTTTCTTCTCAGGAAGACTCCTGAATCTGTTCAGGCACTCAGTGGGGTGCAAGTGAAGATCATTCCGATAGGACGAGTATGTGATCAAGCACCCTGTGGAAACACTTTCTGACTACTTCATATGTTTGAGGATTTTATATGTGAGTGCACTCACTTTCCTTTCTCTGATTTTGCTTGGACACTGACATACTACACCAGGTGGCTGTTCTTGTTTTGTGGCTCCTCCCCTTCTTATCGTTTCATACATATACAGGCAAAAAGCTGAGAAATACCCCCATGTCATTCGCATGCTACAGTTAGCGCTCCACTCATAATCTAGCCCTAAATTGGAAAACTAGAAGAAAAGTGTTTGCCATATTATACAGATTAATTTATTGTTTTACTTGGTAACTCAATTTAATAATTTGAGTAATTTCCATAAATTCCCACAGCTAGAATGTATTCTGTAACCATAACAACATTAAATAAAGAATGCTATTAACTTGTGATTGTCTGTCTTGTAGTTATTATGCTGGCATGTGTGGAGATGGAGCCAATGACTGTGGTGTGAGTAAAGAGTTACCAGTCTAAAACATATCTATACTAAACAATTGATTGTTGTCCATTGTCTACAATTAAATAACTTATCATTATATAAATAATTGATATATAGAGTGTTCTTTAAAAACCCCCCCACAGATAACAACAATTCCATTATCTGTTATTAAAGGAACGCAAAACCTAAGAATTTTCAATCCTGACTAAAATTTTAAACAACTTTCCAACTTACTTCTATTATCTAATTTGCATTCTCTTGGTATCCTTTGTTGGAGAAGCAGCAATGCACTACTGGGAGCTAACTGAAAGCCAAGGACAAGCGGCATATATGTGCAACCACCAATCAGCACCTCCTGAGTCTACCTAGGTATCCTTTCAACAAAGAATATCAAGAGAACAAAACAAACTAGATAATAGAAGTAAATTGGAAAGATGTTTAAAATCACAATCTCTATCTGAATTATGAAAGAAAACATTGGGTTTTATGTACCTTTACGTTTGTTAAGTCTGGTCTTATGTACTTGTAAAGTGAAATACACTGATCAATAATAAATGCACTATAAATATATATAAATAAATAATGAATCCTAGTGAGATGAAGTCACAATCTCACTATACAACTTTGAGATAGATAAAAACAAGTTGGTGGGATTTATAAATTATAACTTATAATAGTATAGCTGCTAATGATTTTATTATAAATTAAAACATGAACTTTAAGCTAGTTCAAAGCTTAGCCTATTTTTAAATTAAGTTGACATTTGTTTAATGCACGTACTTTTATAAGCAGATGGTATGAATAGAAATCTTCTCTTGCTGTTGGTAAAAAAGTAAATTTAGCCTGATATTTTTATGATTTATGTTTTTTTTGCCTATTTTACAGGCTCTGAAAGTGGCACATGCAGGTATTTCTTTGTCTGAATTAGAGGCATCTGTGGCTTCTCCTTTTACATCCAAAACTACCAACATTGAATGTGTGCCAAAGCTAATCAAGTGAGTTCTTCTACAAACCGATACAAATTAATGTTGTCAATTTTAGAAGTCAAATCATACAATACATATAATGCGGAATGTCTGAAATTTGTATTAATTGGCTGCAACAAGCCTGTTATCATTCCATAGTTAAATGCATAATTCAAACACATAACTATGGGGTATTTTTGTATTGCTCAAAGGGACAGTAAAGCCAAAATGAAACTTTCCTGATTCAGACGTAACATGCAATTTTAAACAACTTTTCAATTTACATACAGAGAGAGAAGCGCTCTACCAGGAATGAACAACAGCTCAGTAGCTCGTTCTATGGCGATTTACCCCCTGGGAGCAGCCTCTTTTAGCTTTTTACAGAGGACACCTTTCCTGAAATATATCAGTCTGATCCTGCCTAACAAGGTCAGTCCAGCCCAATATACCAGGCAATCGTATGAACAAGGACATTTTCAACTTACTTCTATTATCTAATCAGCTTTATTCTCTTGGCATCCATAGTTGAAAAGCCTACAGAGGTAGTCTCAGGAGCACCAATACACTACTGTGAGCTAGCTGCTGATCAGTGGCTTCCCATACTTGTCTCTTATCACTGGTTACCCAATGTGTTAAACTGTTCCCAGTAGTGCATTGCTGCTCGTTCAACAAAAGATATCAAGACAATTAAGCAACTTATCAGCAACAGATAATAGAAGTAAATTAGAAAGTTGTTTAAAATTGTATTTTCTATTTGAATCATAACATTTTTATGGGGGGGGGGTGTTCATGTCATTTTAATGGAAGTTTGAAACTTAAAATCTGGTCTGCTCCCCAGATGCTGTATCCAAACAGGACAGCAATATGTCTGCACCTCCTTACCTCTTTCATTTAAAGGGACAGTCTACACCAGAATTTTTATTGTTTTAAAAGATAGATAATCCCTTTATTACCCATTTCCCAGTTTTGCATAACCAACACAGTTATAATAATATACTTTTAACCTCTGTGATTATCTTGTATCTAAGCCTCTGCAAACTGCCCCTTTTTTCAGTTCTTTTGACAGACTTGCAGTCTAGCCAATCAGTGCCAGCTCCCAGATTACTTCACGTGCACAAGCACAGTGTTATCTATATGAAATATGTGAACTAACACCCTCTAGTGGTGAAAAACTGTTAAAATGCAATCTGAAAGAGGTGGACTTCAAGGTCTAATAAATTAGCATATGAACCTCCTAGGTTAAGCTTTCAACTAAGAATACCAAGAGAAGAAAGCAAAATTGGTGATAAAAGTAAATTGGAAAATTGTTTAAAATTACATGCTCTATCTGAATCATGAAAGTTTATTTTGGCCTAGACTGTCCATTTAAGTGAAACATCCCACAATTTGTGAGTGGGGAGATAACACTTTGAATTCCTATTACTCAGGCATTTCAACCCTTAATGACATTATTTTTCCTTGAAATAATACCTTAAATGTTTTTAAGAACCTAACTTTTCTGTCATTTAATTCCTCTAAATATTTAAATGACATATATAAGGAAACTGAATTTTCATGTATAGATGCAGGCATACTAACTATTTTTTATGGTTAGGAGATTTTAGAATGAGCTAATATCTAGCATTTAAGAATATATAAATATATTAGACATGTGCAGCACGGAATAATGTGGTTCCGACAAATATTTGTGTGCTGCATTATTCAGAATTTGTTTTGTTTAAAATGAAATGACTATTAAATATTCCTTAATATTAACATTCTTTTTCTTTAAAACGAACGTAAATGTTATTTTGCTGCAGGTGTCACAGTGTAACCCATAGGTTAAAATATTTACTTATAGCTCCCTGGGGAGCTGCGCAAATCCGACCCTTCTTCACAGAGTCCAGGTCCGCACTAATAGGAAAATTAGAGCAGCAGATGTTAGAGCCTGTGCTAAAGGACCTTTATCTTTAGTGCAGGCTCTGGGATCTGCCGCAATAATCCTCCTATTAACGTGGCCTGGACTCTGTGAAGAAGATCGGATTAGCGCAGATCCCCAGGGAGCTATAGGTATTAAACCTAATTTTAAGGATGAATTTCATTAGTATATATTCATTATTCTTTAAATTCTTTAATGTATTCATTTGGATATTAGTTTTGTTTAAACAAAATGAATATTAAATTTTCATAACAGATTTGCATTTGTGCACACTTCTTGTATATATATATATATATATATATATATATAAAACGTCAGCAAAGGTAGTAGCACTGCTGGTAAAGTAATAGGTCCAAAAAGCCCACGCTGCCCTGGGTGCACTTCAGTAGTAAATATAATTCCAAGTAAGTATAAAACCATACTGTCAGGTGCACATGGACTAAAGGCACCTGACAGTATGGTTTTGTTTTTATTTGGTGCACACGACGCTCGCAACTGAGCGTCCGGTTGCCATGATGATACACGTGACATGAGCATCACGTGACACATGGTAACTTACGGGATGCGGCCGTGAACGCTGTGTTTGGTGTTAGATCTGCAGGACTATAAAGGGGGTAAGTTTATACTGTTTTACTATGCTTATTTTGACAATGGGGGAAACCCCGAAACGTTAATAAATACTTTGTATTTCTTTGGAACAAGACCCTGTGAGTGACTTCCTTATCATTTGAATTATTTATATATATATATATATATATATATATATATATATATATATATGTAATTGCATAAGTAATTATCCTCATGTGCACATGATACCAAATGATTTAGAGTGGGAAACTGATAAGGGCAGGTGAAACAGGCTACATTTGGCAACACAAAAGTGTAAGTAATTTTGCAGATTTTTGGAAATTTTATTAAAATACTTCTAAGCTTTTTTTTTTACACTTTTTTTCACACACTGTTTTACCTCAGTTGACCCTTTTTTAATATGCACATAACTCAAAGGGCAAGATTACAAGTCACGCATTATGAGTTTTCCTCATGCGATGTGGTCTTTTCGCTATCAATTTCCATTGCGCAGCTATGACAAGTTTTGAAAAATCACAGTTACAAAGTACACTTACACTCATTAACATTGCCTATTAAAAATTATTTTAAAAAAATAATGCGCACAAAAGTTATAAGGGCTCAAAGAAATGAGATCTCGGGTGTTAGAAAAAAAGCTGACAAAGGGATTTTACATTGACATACATACACATACATAGAGAAACATGGATTTATATGTATAGACATATGTTTAACAATGGAGATAATAAAAAGATTTTACATTACAATCTTATGCACATTAAATAATTTATCTCAGAGGGATTTTCAATGTGATATTGAAGTTACTGTCAGCTATGCAACTGGGGTGTCTATGGCTAATCTGGATGAGACAGTGGGAATGTTATGGATTATGAATGGGCCTTTATATAGATTTGTTTGTCATACACTCTGGCTGATCTATAGAAAGGGATCCTCCAATAAACTTTTTTGTTTTACTGATGTGACAAAAAAAAACAACTGATTGCTCTCAATCGGCTACATTATAAGTTTTGCGGTACAGCTATACTGCTGAAAAATTGGCCATTGCGCGTAGAATGGCCAGTAATGCATTTTATGAGTCACGGCGGTATAGCTATACCACAAGCATTTTAGCCTGTAACGCAACGTCTATTCCTCACTCAAATAGAATGACATGAGTGTGGGATTTTCATTGCGCCTGTATTATAGGTTGTGCGGTCCGGCTAAAATGCTTGCCTTACAGCCTATACCGAGACGATCCATACCGCCATCTGAAAGCAGTAGTTATGGATTTTGCGAAACAAAAATGTTACAAAGTACACTATAACACCCATAAACTACCTATTAACCCCTAAACCGCCACCCTCCCGCATCGCAAACACTATAATACATTTATTAACCCCTAATTTGCCACCCACACGACTATTAAATAAACCTATTAACCCCTAATCCGCCAACACTAAATAAACCTCTAGAAGAACTAATTGTATAAGGAATACAATAGAATTCACAGCAGAGATTGCCACAGAGGGGTCCAGCAGGAGCAGCTCCGTCTCTCCTGTCTGCCGTTTTTTAATTAGCTTACCCTTGTCTAACTGACAGTATTCTCTAATAATAGTTTTCTTCAGGTGCCTGCATAGAATATAAGCGATAAAAGTTAAACCAGCCCTCGGATTGTAAGGGCTTAATTTACTTTAGATATTTGCCTGCAGGCACTTAGTAATTATATGATATTTCAGTATAATAATTATTACAAGACGGGGTTTAAGTGTTTTTAAACTTTCTTTTCGCTACTTTTGTGTGAATGTGGGTTCCTAGATATATTAATAAAGATATTAAAGTATGAATGACATGGAACTTTTTAAAAAAATACTAAAATATTTGAGATAATCCTTATCTGAATCTTCTATTTGGAGTTTATATAATATCCATGTTGTGGCAATCTCTGCTGTGAATTCTATTGTATTCCTTATACAATTAGTTCTTCTAGTTGTTTAGTTCTGTCTCTGAGATTCCACATCAGACATGGATCCCACTTGGTAATATTGTATATAACATATAGATACTTATATATGTGTTGTAATTCTAATACAAGGGACTATTTCTGTTAAATACTTAACTCCAATTAAATCCCCCCCAAAACCTTTAATACTAAATAAACCTATTAGCCCCTAATTCAAATCAGCTAATAGAATTTTAGTAGATCTCATCTTATTGGCTGTTATGAACAGCCAAAAGGATTTCAGAAGCTCTCATCCTATTGGCTGATTTGAATTTGAAGAATCAAATCAGCCAATAGGAATGCAAGGTACGCCATTTTGAAACGGGTACCTTGCATTCAACTTCAGTGTACGGCAGTGACCGTATGGAAAGGACGCTCCGCGCAGGATATCTTCACCCTCCAGGATAGCTCCGATGATGAATATAGAAGACATCCTCAAGATGGATGAAGGTGTCGCCGACTGGATGAAGAGTTCTCACCACCTGGATGAAGATGGATGTTCCGGAATTCAGGAACCGTGAGTAGATTTTATGGGGTTAGTGTTAGTTTTTTTTTAATTCTTTTGGGTGGGTTTTTTTTTAGATTAGGGATGGGCACTTGTAAAAGAGCTGAATGCCCTATTAAGGGCAGTAAAAGAGCTGAATGCCCTTTCAAGGGCAATGCCCATACAAATGCCCCTTTTCGGGGCAATGAGCAGTTTTTTTAGAGTTTTCATATAGGATTTTTTAGAGTTAGGTTTTATTATTTTGGGGAGTTGGTTGGGTGGGGGGGATTACTTTGAGGGGGGTTTAGTAATTTTTTAAGGTAAAAGAGCTGTTTAAGTTAGGGCAATGTCCTACAAAAAGCCCTTTTAAGAGCTATTGGTAGTTTATTGTAGGTTAGGGGGTGTTTTTTTTTAAATTTATTTGTTTTTTTTATAGGGCCATTAGATTAGGTGTAATTGTTTTTATTTTTGAAAATTTTGTTTATTATTTTTGTAATCTTAAAGTTTTTTATTTTTCATAATTTAGTGTTTATTATTTTTTGTAATTTTAGATTTTTTAAATTTTTTCATAGTGTTAGGTTTTTTTAAATTTGTAATTTAGATTTTTTAATTGGTAGATTTTTTTTATTTTATTAGAATAGTTATGTAAAGTTAATTTATAGACATGTGCACGGCTAAAAAATTCGGTTCGTTTTCGGTTCGGATCGATTCGGACTTTTCAAATTTCGTTTCGGATCAAATCGGATTCGGCAAAATTTGAATAAATTTGTTTCGGATTTATTCGGATCCGAATAAATTCGTTTCGGATTTATTCGGATTCGGCTGAATTCGGTTCTATTCCGTTCCGAAATTCGGTATGTTTTTAGTACACTAACACCCATTAGTACACTAAGTCACTAACACCCATAAACTACCTATGAATCACTAAACCGAGGCCCCCCCACATCGCAAACCCTATAATAACATTATTTAACACCTAATCTGCCGATCGGATATCGCCGCAACCTACATTATAGCTATTAACCCCTAATCTGCTGTCCCTAACACCGCCGACCCCTACATTATAGTTATTAACCCCTAATCTGCCCCCCCCAACGTCGCCGCAATCTAACTACAAGTATTAACCCCTAATCTGCCGACCCGATATCGCCGCCGCCTACATTATAGCTATTAACCCCTAATCTGCTGTCCCTAACACCGCCGACCCCTACATTATAGTTATTAACCCCTAATCTGCCCCCCCCAACGTCGCCGCAATCTAACTACAAGTATTAACCCCTAATCTGCTGACCCGATATCGCCGCCGCCTACATTATAGCTATTAACCCCTAATCTGCTGTCCCTAACACCGCCGACCCCTACATTATAGTTATTAACCCCTAATCTGCCCCCCCAACGTCGCCGCAATCTAACTACAAGTATTAACCCCTAATCTGCCGACCCGATATCGCCGCCACCTACATTATAGCTATTAACCCCTAATCTGGTGTCCCTAACACCGCCGACCCCTACATTATAGTTATTAACCCCTAATCTGCCTCCCCCCAACGTCGCCACAATCTAACTACAAGTATTAACCCCTAATCTGCCGACCGCAAATCACCGCCACTATAATAAATGTATTAACCCCTAAACCGCCGCACTCCCGCCTCGCAAACACTATAATACATTTTATTAACCCCTAATCTGCCCTCTCTAACATCGCCACCACCTACCTACAATTATTAACCCCTAATCTCCCGCCCCCAACGTCGCCGCTACTATAATAAGGTTATTAACCCCTAAACCTAAGTCTAACCCTAACACTAACACCCCCTAACTTAAATATAATTTAAATAAAACGAAATAAGTTTACTATAGTTAAATAAATGAATCCTATTTAAAACTAAAGACTTACCTGTAAAATAAACCCTAATATAGCTACAATATAACTAATAGTTACATTGTAGCTATTTTAGGATTTATTTTTATTTTACAGGCAACTTTGTATTTATTTTAACTAGGTACAATAGTTATTAAATAGTTAATAACTATTTAATAACTACCTAGCTAAAATAAATACAAATTTACCTGTAAAATAAATCCTAACCTAAGTTACAATTACACCTAACACTACACTATCATTAAATTAACTAAATAAATGAATCATATTTAAAACAAAATACTTACCTGTAAAATAAACCCTAAGATAGCTGCAATATAACTAATAGTTACATTGTAGCTATTTTAGCATTTATATTTATTTTACAGGCAACTTTGTATTTATTTTAACTAGGTACAAAAGCTATTAAATAGTTATTGACTAATTAATAGCTACCTAGTTAAAATAATTACAAAATTACCTGTAAAATAAATCCTAACCTAAGTTACAATTAAACCTAACACTACACTGTCATTAAATAAATTAACTACAAGTACCTACAATTATCTACAATTAAATAAACTAAAGTACAAAAAAACCCCACTAAATTACAAAAATAACCAAACACTAAATTACAAAAAATAAAAAAATATTACAAGAATTTTAAACTAATTACACCTAATCTAAGCCCCCTAATAAAATAACAAAGCCCCCCAAAATAAAAAAAATGCCCTACCCTATACTAAATTACAAAAGTTAACAGCTCTATTACCTTACCAGCCCTGAACAGGGCCCTTTGCGGGGCATGCCCCAAAGAAAACAGCTCTTTTGCCTGTAAAAAAAAAACACAATCCCCCCCCCCACATTACAACCCACCACCCACATACCCCTACTCTAACCCAAACCCCCCTTAAATAAACCTAACACTACCCCCCTGAAGATCTCCCTACCTTGAGTCGTGTTCACCCAGCCGGGCCGAAGTCTTCATCCGATGGGGCAGAAGAGGACATCCAGACCGGCAGAAGTCTTCATCCAAGCGGGGCAAGAAGAGGTCTTCCATCCATCATACAAGTACCAAAATACAAACAAACACTAAATTACCAAAAATAATAAAATATTACAATAATTTTAAACTAATTACACCTAATCTAAGCCCCCGACTAGCTATTAATATAGCTTCAATATAACTAATAGTTACATTGTAGCTATTTTAGGATTTATATTTATTTTACAGGCAACTTTGTATTTATTTTAACTAGGTACAATAGTTATTAAATAGTTAATAACTATTTAATAACTACCTAGCTAAAATAAATACAAATTTACCTGTAAAATAAATCATAACCTAAGTTACAATTACACCTAACACTACACTATCATTAAATTAACTAAATAAATGAATCCTATATAAAACTAAAGACTTACCTGTAAAATAAACCCTAATATAGCTGCAATATAACTAATAGTTACATTGTAGCTATTTTAGCATTTATATTTATTGTACAGGCAACTTTGTATTTATTTTAACTAGGTTCAATAGCTATTAAATAGATATTGACTATTTAATAGCTACCTAGTTAAAATAATTACAAAATTACCTGTAAAATAAATCCTAACCTAAGTTACAATTAAACCTAACACTACACTATCATTAAATAAATTAACTACAAGTACCTACAATTAAATACAATTAAAAAAACTAAACTAAAGTACAAAAACCCCCCCACTAAATTACAAAAAATAAAAAAATATTACAAGAATTTTAAACTAATTACACCTAATCTAAGCCCCCTAATAAAATAACAAAGCCCCCCAAAATAAAAAAAAATGCCCTACCCTATACTAAATTACAAAAGTTAACAGCTCTATTACCTTACCAGCCCTGAACAGGGCCTTTTGCGGGGCATGCCCCAAAGAAAACAGCTCTTTTGCCTGTTAAAAAAAAACACAATACCCCCCCCACATTACAACCCACCACCCACATACCCCTACTCTAACCCAAACCCCCCTTAAATAAACCTAACACTACCCCCCTGAAGATCTCCCTACCTTGAGTCGTGTTCACCCAGCCGGGCCGAAGTCTTCATCCGATGGGGCAGAAGAGGACATCCAGACCGGCAGAAGTCTTCATCCAAGCGGGGCAAGAAGAGGTCTTCCATCCATCAGAAAAGTACAAAAAAATAAACAAACACTAAATTAGAAAGAATAATAAAATATTACAATAATTTTAAACTAATTACACCTAATCTAAGCCCCCTACTAGCTATTAATATAGCTACAATATAACTAATAGTTACATTGTAGCTATTTTAGGATTTATATTTATTTTACAGGCAACTTTGTATTTATTTTAACTAGGTACAATAGCTATTAAATAGTTAATAACTATTTAATAACTACCTAGCTAAAATAAATAAAAATTTACCTGTAAAATAAACCCTAACCTAAGTTACAATTACACCTAACACTACACTGTCATTAAATTAACTAAATAAATTAATCCTATATAAAACTAAATACTTACCTGTAAAATAAACCCTAATATAGCTACAATATAACTAATAGTTACATTGTAGCTATTTTAGCATTTATATTTATTTTACAGGCAACTTTGTATTTATTTTAACTAGGTACAATAGCTATTAAATAGATATTTACTGTTTAATAGCTACCTAGTTAAAATAATTACAAAATTACCTGTAAAATAAATCCTAACCTAAGTTACTATTAAACCTAACACTACACTATCATTAAATAAATTAACTACAAGTACCTACAATTAAATACAATGAAATAAACTAAACTAAAGTAAAAAACAAACAAACACTAAATTACAAAAAATAAAAAAAATTACAAGAATTTTAAACTAATTACACCTATTCTAAGCCCCCTAATAAAATAACAAAGCCCCCCAAAATAAAAAAATGCCCTACTATATACTAAATTACAAAAGTAATCAGCTCTATTACCTTACCAGCCCTGAACAGGGCCTTTTGCGGGGCATGCCCCAAAGAAAACAGCTCTTTTGCCTGTAAAAAAAAACACAATACCCCCCCCCCCACATTACAACCCACCACCCACATACCCCTACTCTAACCCAAACCCCCCTTAAATAAACCTAACACTACCCCCCTGAAGATCTCTCTACCGTGTCTTCACCCAGCGGGCCGAAGTCTTCATCCGATCAGGCAGAAGAGGACATCCAGACCGGCAGAAGTCTTCATCCAAGCGGGGCAAGAAGAGGTCTTCCATCTATCAGAAGTCTTGATCCAGGCGGCATCTTCTCTGTTCATCCATCCGGAGCGGAGCGGCAGCATCCTGAAGACATCCCACGCAGAGCATCCTCTTCTTTCTTGATCCGACGACTAGGTGACTGTACCTTTAAGTGACGTCATCCAAGATGGCGTCCCTTGAATTCCGATTGGCTGATAGGATTCTATCAGCCAATCGGAATTAAGGTAGGAAAAATCTGATTGGCTGATTCAATCAGCCAATCAGATTCAAGTTCAATCCGATTGGCTGATCCAATCAGCCAATCAGATTGAGCTCGCATTCTATTGGCTGATCGGAACAGCCAATAGAATGCGAGGTCAATCTGATTGGCTGATTCCATCAGCCAATCGGATTGAACTTGAATCTGATTGGCTGATTGAATCAGCCAATCAGATTTTTCCTACCTTAATTCCGATTGGCTGATAGAATCCTATCAGCCAATCGGAATTCAAGGGACGCCACCTAGTCGTTCAAGGGTACAGTCACCTAGTCGTCGGATCAAGAAAGAAGAGGATGCTCTGCGTGGGATGTCTTCAGGATGCTGCCGCTCCGCTCCCGATGGATGAACAGAGAAGATGCCGCCTGGATCAAGACTTCTGATGGATGGAAGACCTCTTCTTGCCCCGCTTGGATGAAGACTTCTGCCGGTCTGGATGTCCTCTTCTGCCCGATCGGATGAAGACTTCGACCCGCTGGGTGAAGACACGGTAGAGAGATCTTCAGGGGGTAGTGTTAGGTTTATTTAAGGGGGGTTTGGGTTAGAGTAGGGGTATGTGGGTGGTGGGTTGTAATGTGGGGGGGGGTATTGTGTTTTTTTTTACAGGCAAAAGAGCTGTTTTCTTTGGGGCATGCCCCGCAAAAGGCCCTGTTCAGGGCTGGTAAGGTAATAGAGCTGATTACTTTTGTAATTTAGTATAGGGTAGGGCATTTTTTTATTTTGGGGGGCTTTGTTATTTTATTAGGGGGCTTAGATTAGGTGTAATTAGTTTAAAATTCTTGTAATTTTTTTTATTTTTTGTAATTTAGTGTTTTGTTTTTTTTTACTTTAGTTTAGTTTATTTCATTGTGTTTAATTGTAGGTACTTGTAGTTAATTTATTTAATGATAGTGTAGTGTTAGGTTTAATAGTAACTTAGGTTAGGATTTATTTTACAGGTAATTTTGTAATTATTTTAACTAGGTAGCTATTAAACAGTAAATATCTATTTAATAGCTATTGTACCTAGTTAAAATAAATACAAAGTTGCCTGTAAAATAAATATAAATGCTAAAATAGCTACAATGTAACTATTAGTTATATTGTAGCTATATTAGGGATTATTTTACGGGTAAGTATTTAGTTTTATATAGGATTAATTTATTTAGTTAATTTAATGACAGTGTAGTGTTAGGTGTAATTGTAACTTAGGTTAGGGTTTATTTTACAGGTAAATTTGTATTTATTTTAGCTAGGTAGTTATTAAATAGTTATTAACTATTTAATAGCTATTGTACCTAGTTAAAATAAATACAAAGTTGCCTGTAAAATAAATATAAATCCTAAAATAGCTACAATGTAACTATTAGTTATATTGTAGCTATATTAATAGCTAGTAGGGGGCTTAGATTAGGTGTAATTAGTTTAAAATTATTGTAATATTTTATTATTTTTGCTAATTTAGTGTTTGTTTGTTTTTTTGTACTTTTCTGATGGATGGAAGACCTCTTCTTGCCCCGCTTGGATGAAGACTTCTGCCGGTCTGGATGTCCTCTTCTGCCCCATCGGATGAAGACTTCGGCCCGGCTGGGTGAACACGACTCAAGGTAGGGAGATCTTCAGGGGGGTAGTGTTAGGTTTATTTAAGGGGGGTTTGGGTTAGAGTAGGGGTATGTGGGTGGTGGGTTGTAATGTGGGGGGGGGGATTGTGTTTTTTTTTTACAGGCAAAAGAGCTGTTTTCTTTGGGGCATGCCCCGCAAAGGGCCCTGTTCAGGGCTGGTAAGGTAATAGAGCTGTTAACTTTTGTAATTTAGTATAGGTTAGGGCATTTTTTTTTATTTTGGGGGGCTTTGTTATTTTATTAGGGGGCTTCGATTAGGTGTAATTAGTTTAAAATTCTTGTAATATTTTTTTATTTTTTGTAATTTAGTGGGGGGGGGTTTGTACTTTAGTTTAGTTTTTTTAATTGTATTTAATTGTAGGTACTTGTAGTTAATTTATTTAATGATAGTGTAGTGTTAGGTTTAATTGTAACTTAGGTTAGGATTTATTTTACAGGTAATTTTGTAATTATTTTAACTAGGTAGCTATTAAATAGTCAATATCTATTTAATAGCTATTGAACCTAGTTAAAATGAATACAAAGTTGCCTGTACAATAAATATAAATGCTAAAATAGCTACAATGTAACTATTAGTTATATTGCAGCTATATTAGGGTTTATTTTACAGGTAAGTCTTTAGTTTTATATAGGATTCATTTATTTAGTTAATTTAATGATAGTGTAGTGTTAGGTGTAATTGTAACTTAGGTTATGATTTATTTTACAGGTAAATTTGTATTTATTTTAGCTAGGTAGTTATTAAATAGTTATTAACTATTTAATAACTATTGTACCTAGTTAAAATAAATACAAAGTTGCCTGTAAAATACATATAAATCCTAAAATAGCTACAATGTAACTATTAGTTATATTGAAGCTATATTAATAGCTAGTAGGGGGCTTAGATTAGGTGTAATTAGTTTAAAATTATTGTAATATTTTATTATTTTTGGTAATTTAGTGTTTGTTTGTATTTTGGTACTTGTATGATGGATGGAAGACCTCTTCTTGCCCCGCTTGGATGAAGACTTCTGCCGGTCTGGATGTCCTTTTCTGCCCCATCGGATGAAGACTTCGGCCCGGCTGGGTGAACACGACTCAAGGTAGGGAGATCTTCAGGGGGGTAGTGTTAGGTTTATTTAAGGGGGGTTTGGGTTAGAGTAGGGGTATGTGGGTGGTGGGTTGTAATGTGGGGGGGGGGATTGTGTTTTTTTTTTACAGGCAAAAGAGCTGTTTTCTTTGGGGCATGCCCCGCAAAGGGCCCTGTTCAGGGCTGGTAAGGTAATAGAGCTGTTAACTTTTGTAATTTAGTATAGGGTAGGGCATTTTTTTTTATTTTGGGGGGGCTTTGTTATTTTATTAGGGGGCTTAGATTAGGTGTAATTAGTTTAAAATTATTGTAATATTTTTTTATTTTTTGTAATTTAGTGGTTTTTTATTTTTTGTAATTTAGTGGGGGGGTTTTGTACTTTAGTTTATTTAATTGTAGATAATTGTAGGTACTTGTAGTTAATTTATTTAATGATAGTGTAGTGTTAGGTTTTATTGTTACTTAGGTTAGGATTTATTTTACAGGTAATTTTGTAATTATTTTAACTAGGTAGCTATTAATTAGTCAATAACTATTTAATAGCTATTGTACCTAGTTAAAATAAATACAAAGTTGCCTGTAAAATAAATATAAATGCTAAAATAGCTACAATTTAACTATTAGTTATATTGCAGCTATATTAGGGTTTATTTTACAGGTAAGTATTTAGTTTTAAATATGATTCATTTATTTAATGATAGTGTAGTGTTAGGTGTAATTGTAACTTAGGTTAGGATTTATTTTACAGGTAAATTTGTATTTATTTTAGCTAGGTAGTTATTAAATAGTTATTAACTATTTAATAACTATTGTACCTAGTTAAAATAAATACAAAGTTGCCTGTAAAATAAAAATAAATCCTAAAATAGCTACAATGTAACTATTAGTTATATTGCAGCTATCTTAGGGTTTATTTTACAGGTAAGTCTTTAGTTTTAAATAGGATTCATTTATTTAACTATAGTAAATTTATTTCGTTTTATTTAAATTATATTTAAGTTAGGGGGTGTTAGTGTTAGGGTTAGACTTAGGTTTAGGGGTTAATAACCTTATTATAGTAGCGGCGACGTTGGGGGCGGGAGATTAGGGGTTAATATTTGTAGGTAGGTGGCGGCGATGTTAGGGAGGGCAGATTAGGGGTTAATAAAATGTATTATAGTGTTTGCGAGGCGGGAGTGCGTCGGTTTAGGGGTTAATACATTTATTATAGTTGCGGCGATTTGCGGTCGGCAGATTAGGGGTTAATACTTGTAGTTAGATTGTGGCGACGTTGGGGGGAGGCAGATTAGGGGTTAATAACTATAATGTAGGGGTCGGCGGTGTTAGGGACACCAAATTAGGGGTTAATAGCTATAATGTAGGCGGCGGCGATATCGGGTCGGCAGATTAGGGGTTAATACTTGTAGTTAGATTGCGGTGACGTTGGGGGGGGCACATTAGGGGTTAATAACTATAATGTAGGGGTCGGCGGTGTTAGGGACAGCAGATTAGGGGTTAATAGCTATAATGTAGGCGGCGGCGATATCGGGTCGGCAGATTAGGGGTTAATACTTGTAGTTAGATTGCGGCGACGTTGGGGGAGGCAGATTAGGGGTTAATAACTATAATGTAGGGGTCGGCGGTGTTAGGGACAGCAGATTAGGGGTTAATAGTTATAATGTAGGTGGCGGCGATATCGGGTCGGCAGATTAGGGGTTAATACTTGTAGTTAGATTGCGGCGACGTTGGGGGGGGCAGATTAGGGGTTAATAACTATAATGTAGGGGTCGGCGGTGTTAGGGACAGCAGATTAGGGGTTAATAGTTATAATGTAGGTGGCGGCGATATTCGGTCGGCAGATTAGGGGTTAATAAAATAATGCAGGTGTCAGCGATAGCGGGGGCGGCAGATTAGGGGTTAATAAGTGTTAGATTAGGGGTGTTTAGAGACTCGGGGTACATGTTAGGGTGTTAGGTGCAGACTTAGTGTTTCCCCATAGGAAACAATGGGGCTGCGGTGTTAGTTTTTTTTCAGCCGAAACTCCCATTGTTTCCTATGGGGAAATGCCGAATTTTAACGAGCTAATTCGGATTTATTCGGAGATACGGCAGCTATTTCGGATTCATTCGGTAGATTCGGAAGTATTTTAATTCGGAAATCCGAATCGATCCGAATATCCGAATTTACCGAATTTACCGAATTTACGAATTAATAAGAAACGAACCGCACATGTCTATTAATTTATAGTTTAAACTTAGTTTTTTTCTATTTCACAGGTAAGTATATAATTTATTTTAAGATAGTTATATTATAATTTTAATTTAAAGTTAGGGGGGTGTTAGGCTTAGAAGTTAATAGTTTAATTTAGTGTTTTGCGATGTGGGGGGGGGCATCGGTTTAGATGGTAATAGGTTTAGTTTAGTAGTTACGATGTGGGGGGCTGGAGGTTTAGGGGTTAATAGGTGTATTTAGGTGTTGGCGATGTCGGGGGTGGGGAATTAGGGGTTAATAACTTTTATTAGTGTCGGCAATGTCGGGGAGCGGCGGAATAGGGGTTAATAACTTTTATTAGTGTCTGCAATGTCAGAGGCGGCGGATTAGGGGTGTTTAGACTTGGGGTTTATGTTAGGGTTTTAGGTTTAAACGTAACTTTTTTCCCCATACACATCAATGGGGTTGCGTTACGGCAATCTCCATTCCACGATCGCAGGTGTTTTTTTCAAACACTCTCTCCTCATTGAGGTCTATGGGGGAAAGCGTGCACAAGCACGTAAACTTAGCCTTTGGATTTTGTGCGGTATGTAGCTTTACGCACCATACTGCACAGCACAGGGAGGTTTTTCAGTAACTCGTTATGGCAGCGATATGGACATTGCAATAACGCAATTTTTTGGCGTTATTTTCGCACCCTGTTTAGCGCAAAACTCGTAATCTAGTTGAATGGGAGTAAAACATTTTCTTTCATGTAATTGGCAAGAGTCCATGAGCTAGTGACGTATGGGATATACAATCCTACCAGGAGGGGGAAAGTTTCCCAAACCTCAAAATGCCTAGAAATACACCCCCCACCACACCCACAATTCAGTTTTACAAACTTTGCATCCTATGGAGGTGGTGAAGTAAGTTTGTGCTAGATTTCTACGTTGATATGCGCTTCGCAGCATGCTGAAGCCCGGTTTTCCTCTCAGAGTGCAGTGAATGACAGAGGGATGTGAAGGGAGTATTACCTATTGAATGCAATGGTCATTCTAATGGGGATCTATTTCATAGGTTCTCTGTTATCGGTCGTAGAGATTCTTCTCCTACCTCCCTTTTTTTCGACGATATACTCTTATATACCATTACCTCTACTGATTCTCGTTTCAGTACTGGTTTGGCTATCTGCTATATGTAGATGAGTGTCTTTTGGTAAGTATGTTTTCTTTTATTTAAGACACTCTCAGCTATGGTTTGGCACTTTTTATGTAAAGTTCTAAATATATGTTTTTATACTTATATTTGCCATGATTCAGGTTAATCAGTATATTTCCTTTTTACAGACTGTCAGTTTCATTTTTGGGAAATGCATATGAATAATTTTTTTTCTTACCTGAAAATTTTTCAATTGTCTTTCTTTCTAAATTGCGGGCTGTTAGGCTTGCGGGAGCGCAAAATGCTATAATTTATTGTGTATTTCTTGGCGCAAGACTTTTTTGGCACGAGAATTACGTTTGTTGACGTTATGACGTCATTTCCGACGTCTTAGTTGGCGCCGAGAGTTTTCACATAGTTGCGTCATCTATTATGCTCGTGTTTGTTGCAGACGTTTTTGGCGCCAAAAAATATTTTGTCAATTGTGGGCGTCATACTTGGTGCCAGATTTTTTTACATTATTTAAGTCATTATTTCTTTTTGCTTCTGGTTTCCAGAAGCTTATTCTGTTTGCATTTTTTTCCATTCCTGAATCTGTCATATAAGGAAATTGATAATTTTGCTTTATATGTTGTTTTTTTCTATTTACATATTGCAAGATGTCTCAAACTGACCCTGTCTCAGAATCTACTTCTGGAATGCTGCTGCCTGAGTGCATTTGTTGTAAACTTGTGGTAACTGTTCCTCCGGCTGTGGTTTGTGTTAGTTGTCATGATAAACCTTTTAAAGCAGACAATATTTCCATTAGTAGTAATCCATTACCTGTTGTTGTTCCTTCAACATCTAATGTTCAGGATATTCCTGTTAGAAGGCCCTGTCTGTTATTCCACCTTCTAATAAACGTAAAAGGTCTTTTAAAACTTCTAATAAATTCGAAGAATTTTTAAATGACCAACAGCATTCTGATTTATCTATCTCTGATGAGGATCTATCTGGTTCAGAAGATTCTGCCTCAGATATTGACACTGACAAGACTTCATATTTATTTAAAATGGAGTATATTCGTTCTTTATTAAAAGAGGTGTTGATTGCATTAGATATGGAGGAGACTAGTCCTCTTGATATTAAAACCAGTAAATGTTTAAATTCGGTTTTTAAACCTCATGTAGTTATTCCAGAGGTTTTTCCAGTTCCTGATGCTATTTCAGATGTAATTTCTAGGGAATGGAATAGTCTGGGTACTTCATTTACTCCTTCTCCAAGGTTTAAGAAACTGTACCCTTTGCCGACTGATAGATTGGAGTTTTGGGAAAAGATCCCCAAAGTTGATGGGGCTATCTCTACTCTTGCTAAGCGTACTACTATTCCTACGGCAGATAGTACTTCTTTTAAAGATCCTTTAGATAGGAAGCTTGAGTCTTATCTAAGGAAGGCTTATTTATGTTCAGGTCATCTTCTTAGGCCTGCTATTTCTTTGGCTGATGTTGCTGCGGCTTCAACTTTTTGGTTGGAAACTTTAGCGCAACAAGTAACAAGATCCTAATGTGTATAGCATTGTTAAGCTAATTCAACATGCTAATAATTTCATTTGTGATGCCATTTTTGATATCATTAGAGTTGATGTCAGGTATATGTCTTTAGCTATTTTAGCTAGAAGAGCTTTATGGCTTAAATCTTGGAATGCGGATATGACTTCTAAGTCAACGTTGCTATCTCTTTCTTTCCAAAGTAATAAATTATTTGGTTCTCAGTTGGATTCTATAATTTCAACTGTCACTGGGGGGAAGGGAGCTTTTTTGCCTCAGGATAAAAAATCTAAGGGTAAATTTAGGGCTGCTAACCGTTTTCGTTCCTTTCGTCAGAATAAGGAACAGAAACCTGACCCTTCCCCTAAAGGAATGGTTTCCAATTGGAAGCCTTCTCCAGTCTGGAATAAATCCAAGCCTTTTAGAAAACCAAAATCAGCCCCCAAGTCCGCATGAAGGTGCGGCCCTCATTCCAGCGCAGCTGGTAGGGGGCAGACTACAATTTTTCAAGGATGTTTGGATCAATTTAATCCAAAATCATTGGATTGAGAACATTGTTTCTCAAGGGTACAGAATAGGTTTCAAGGTAAGACCACCTGTGAGAAGTTTCTTTCTCTCACGCATTCCAGTGAACCCAGTAAAGGCTCAGGCTTTCCTGACGTGTGTTTCAGACCTGGAGTTTTCCGGGGTAATTGTGCCAGTTCCATATCTGGAACGGGGTCTGGGGTTTTATTCAAATATGTTCATTGTCCCAAAGAAAGAGAATTCTTTCAGACCAGTTCTGGATCTAAAAATTTTGAATCGTTATGTAAGAATACCAACATTCAAAATGGTGACTATAAGGACTATTCTGCCTTTTGTTCAGCAAGGGCATTAAATCTTCACAATAGACTTACAGGATGCTTATCTTCATATTCCGATTCATCCAGATCACTTTCAGTTCCTGAGATTCTCTTTTCTAGACAAGCATTACCAATTTGTTGCTCTTCCTTTTGGCCTAGCAACAGCTCCAAGGATCTTTTCAAAGGTTCTTGGTGCCCTACTCTCTGTAATCAGAGAGCGGGGTATTGCGGTGTTTCCTTATTTGGACGATATCTTGGTACTTGCTCAGTTTTTACATTCTGCAGAATCTCACACAAATCAACTAGTGTTGTTTCTTCAAAATCATGGTTGGAGGATCAATTTACCAAAAGTTCCTTGTTTCCTCAGACAAGGGTAACCTTTTTAGGATTCCAAATAGATTCAGTATCCATGACTTTGTCTCTAACAGACAAAAGACGTCTGAAATTGGTTTCAGTTTGTCAGAACCTTCAGTCTCAGTCATTCCCTTCAGTAGCTATGTGCATGGAGGTTTTAGGTCTCATGACTGCAGCATCAGACACGATCCTCTTTGCTCGTTTTAACATGAGACCTCTTCAGCTTTGTATGCTGAGCCAATGGTGCAGGGATTATACAAAGATATCACAATTAATATCCTTAAATCCCAATGTTCGACTATCTCTGACTTGGTGATTAGATCACCATCGTCTAGTTCAAAAGGCCTCTTTTGCTCGTCCAACCTGGACTGTGATCTCAACAAATGCGAGTCTTTCAGGTTGGGGAGCTGTCTGGGGATCTCTGACAGTGCAGGGGGTTTGGAAATCTCAAGAGGCGAGATTACCAATCAATATTTTAGAACTCCGTGCGATTCTCAGAACTCTTCAGTTTTGGCCTCTTCTGAAGAGAGAACCGTTTATTTGTTTTCAGACAGACAATGTCACAACCGTGGTGTATGTCAATCTTCAAGGTGGGACTCACAGTCCTCAGGCTATGAAAGAAGTATCTCGGATACTTGCATGGGCAGAATCCAGCTCCTGTCTAATCTCTGCGGTCTATATCCCAGGTATAGACAATTGGGAAGCGGATTATCTCAGTCGCCAGTCTTTACATCTGGGAAAATGGTCTCTTCACCCAGATGTGTTTCTTCAGATTGTTCAGATGTGGGGGCTTCCAGAAATAGATCTGATGGCTTCTCATCTAAACAGGAAACTTCCCAGGTATCTGTCCAGGTCCAGGGATCCTCAGGCGGAAGCAGTGGATGCGTTGTCACTTCCTTGGAATTATCAACCTGCTTATATCTTTCTGCCTCTAGTTCTTCTTCCAAGAGTGATTTCCAAAATCATAATGCAGCGTTCATTTGTACTGCTGGTGGCTCCAGCATGGCCTCACAGGTTTTGGTATGCGGATCTTATTCGGATGTCCAGTTGCCAACCTTGGCCACTTCCGTTAAGGTCAGACCTTCTATCTCAAGGTCCATTTTTCCATCAGGATCTCAAATCATTAAATTTGAAGGTATGGAGATTGAACGCTTAGTGCTTAGTCATAGAGGTTTCTCTGACTCAGTGATTAATACTATGTTGCAGGCTCGCAAATCTGTGTCTAGAAAGATTTATTACTGAGTTTGGAAGACTTACATTTCATGGTGTTCTTCTCATAAATTCTCTTGGCATGCTTTTAGAATTCCTAGAATTTTACAGTTCTTCAGGATGGTTTGGATAAGGGTTTTTGTCTGCAAGTTCTTTGAAATGACAAATCTCTGCTCTTTCTGTTCTGTTTCACAGAAAAATTGCTAATCTTCCTGACATTCATTGTTTTGTTCAAGCTTTGGTTCGTATCAAAGCCTGTCATTAAGCCAATTTCTTCTCCTTGGAGTCTTAATTTGGTTTTGAAGGCTTTACAGGCTCCTCCATTTGAGCCTATGCATTCTTTGGACATTAAACGACTTTCTTGGAAAGTGTTGTTCCTTTTGGCCATCTCTTCTGCTAGAAGAGTTTCTGAATTATCTGCTCTTTCTTGTGAGTCTCCTTTTCTGATTTTTCATCAGGATAAGGTGGTTTTGCGGACTTCATTTAAATTTTTACCTAAAGTTGTGAATTCTAACAACATTAGTAGAGAAATTGTTGCCCCTTCGTTGTGTCCTAATCCTAAGAATTCTTTGGAAAGATCTTTACATTCTTTGGACGTGGTAAGAGCTTTGAAATATTATGTTGAAGCTACTAAAGATTTCAGAAAGACTTCTAGTCTATTTGTTATCTTTTCTGGTGCTAGGAAAGGTCAGAAGGCTTCTGCCATTTCTTTGGGGCCTTGGTTAAAGCTTTTGATTCATCATGCTTATTTGGAGTCGGGTAAATCCCTGCCTCAGAGGATTACGGCTCATTCTACTAGGTCAGTTTCTCCTTCCTGGGCTTTTAAGAATGAAGCTTCTGTTGATCAGATTTGCAAAGCAGCAACTTGGTCTTCTTTGCATACTTTTACTAAATTCTACCATTTTGATGTTTTCTCTTCTTCAAAAGCAGTTTTTGGTAGAAAAGTTCTTCAGGCAGCTGTTTCAGTTTGATTCTTCTGCTTATATTTTCAGATTTTTTCATTATAAAGATTAAAACTTTTGATTTGGGTTGTGGATTGATTTTTCAGCGGAATTGGCTGTCTTTATTTTTATCCCTCCCTCTCTAGTGACTCTTGCGTGGAGTGCCACATCGTATTTGCTATCCCATACGTCACTATCTCATGGACTCTTGCCAATTACATGAAAGAAAACATAATTTATGTAAGAACTTACCTGATAAATTAATTTCTTTCATATTGGCAAGAGTCCATGAGGCCCACCCTTTTTTGTGGTGGTTATGATTTTTTTGTGTAAAGCACAATTATTCCAATTCCTTGTTGATGCTTTCGCTCCTTTCTTATCACCCCACTTCTTGGCTATTCATTAAACTGAATTGTGGGTGTGGTGGGGGGGTGTATTTATAGGCATTTTGAGGTTTGGGAAACTTTGCCCCTCCTGGAAGGAATGTATATCCCATACATCACTAGCTCATGGACTCTTGCCAATATGAAAGAAATTAATTTATCAGTTAAGTTCTTACATAAATTATGTTTTTTGTTTTTTTTACATGAAATAACTGAAACAAAATATATATTTTACATAAAAATTCCAGTTTTTTTGTGATTGACATTTTCTATTGAAATACCAGATTAAAATTCCTAAACATCTGATCAGCAAAATGATAATTGAACCTTTCTATTAAGTATTATTATTATCCATTATTTGTAAAGCGTCAACAGATCCCTCAGCGCTAAAACTCTTGTATTAAACATAAAAACTCCATCATCTACACACACCTGCTCCTGCACATAACCACCTCTAACACACAAGTCTGGGGTTTTGGAAACATTTCCCTTTCTACCAGCATCACTGTGGGGGCTGCCCATATTATTAATTAAGCTATTGATACTTTTTGGTTCTGAATGAACCTTAATTTTCTGCTAATTGCAAAACCTTTAAACGTAACCCTTTTCTTGTGCAGTACTATGTTTTGAAATAAAAATATTACCGGCTATGATACATCTTGCTAGTGTTTATTTATGTATTTGATTAACATTATTCTAAGCCAGCCTTCTGAATTTTTCCATTAAAAATGATGAAGATGGGGAGGAGCTAACTCTTGAAGCGGCAGGATGCGTCTTGATGAAGCTCCTGAACAAAATAGACAAAATTTAACTATTTGGGATTAGTGAGAAAAAATTTGATGCAACAAATGCTTTCCTGAAGGAAGCAGAAACATAACTTATACTTTGATTGTAGTTTGGAAGTGGAAATTTGACGGCTATCCTGACCTATGCTCTTCAAGAACGCCACATGCAATTCTGGGCCTTGCTTATTCTCTATGAACCTTATGGTGGCGGCCGCTGCATAAATAACGAAGACTACTAGCTATATTTAACCCACTCGCCTCTTGTTCACTGCGAGGACATACCGTGGAGGTTGACATGTGCGATCTAACTAGTTTATGTGACCTACTGGATGCCTTTCAAGCCGTAATGGAAGACACGATCAAGATGGCGTTTCGGCCCCTGGTTGGTCCTACTCTGACGCTGGATCCTCAGCCTAATACTATTCTACCGAAGCAGGTCGGTGACAGCGCTATGAGACCCCGGCGCTTGCTGCCTACCTCTAGTACAGCACACACTGAACCGAAGCTGAGCCGCTTTGCAACAGAGGAGATGAGGAGGCCAGTGGATACTGGCTGCGATTATGGAACTCATACCAGAAGCGACGGGAAGGCCTTTACTGATATGGAGGAAATCTGCGGCAAGGGCAGAGCAACAGGAGACAGGACAACAATGCGACACCAGACAGCTGAGAATCCGATATATACAGGGATCGCAAATAGGTACCTCTTGACAGTATATGGGTGCATTATCCCGGACTACCTGTGCAACATGATGTTTTCTGTGACCTGGTGGCCGTCTGACGATGGGACACTGCTGGGGGCTGATACCTATGGTCCGGTGGATAGTGGGACTATGGACAAATCCCCAAAGGCTGGGGTTGGATGAACCCTTGAGATATGACACTGGCAAACACGAACTAAGCAAGTTGCCGGTGCCTTGATTAATGCTGCTCGAAACTGTTTATATCTTTCTTATGGACAGCATGCTTGGACTGTTGTTATCTGGTAGTAAGTTAAAAGCTTGTAGTTCCATGAGCAAATGCTTTATTTTTGTTCATTGATATTCTTGCTTTGATAATGTATTAGGCATTAGAGCTTTTGTTAAAAATAAGACCAGACTATAGATAGATATCTTATCAGCACATACATTTTAGATATGCATTAGGTATCTTTGGTTTTTGAGCGCTATATAAGACTTAGAGTTGAATATACCCACCACTTTTTTAGGCAGATAGCTGCTATCTATGAATATTTATAGTTTTAGGGGAAACCAAAGCCCATCACATATTATAGTTGGATGTCGTTTCCTCTGTCTGTGGCCGAGGCGGGGGAACGCGTCTTGGATAACAGTTGTTCCCAGATTGGTGGGTACATGCTACACTTTGATAACGCTCATCTCTTAATTAGTCTGTATTTATACAAGGTTTACTAATATGCAAGTTGCATTAGATGTGCATAACTCTATTTAGAATACTTCTATTACCTAGCTAACTCTATTTTGATATAGGTCCTTTAGACACATTGAGATTCTACCTTTTCAATTTGCTATGTCCCCTAATCCCTTTGCACTTAGACATATACCAGTAATACCCAAGTATATACAAGTGGATTTAATAAGGCTATATTTTATTATACCTACTTTGAGTTATCTCTGCGTATTTTTCACTTAGTTTGTTACTGAAAGAATATAAGATTGTACATATATTGGGGTCTAAACTCTGCTTTATCAAATGTATGTGTCACGCTCTCTCTGAGGAATTTGGTCCCTAATATGATCCATTGAGCCTTTGCTAAAGATCCTACAAGTTTTAAGTGAATGCGCAGTATATTTAGTTGTTTAGATTACTGCGCCATTTGATATGCCATCTATCTTGTACATTATCATTTTGCCTCAGGAGATATACTGTTTCCCAGCGTCCCTAATACAATGGAAATATATACGATATTCTAGTGGACGTGCCTTAGAGTGTCAGGTACTGGCGAGGTCATACAAAAAACTATATATTTCTATTCACTGGTAAAGGGTGATTAGTAAGACAGACCTCTTTTGTAGGTCCTGAGGAGTAAACTTGTCACACGCCCTTTATAGTATGCTTCGTTCCTCCCCCCTACCACTCTGCTTACTGGTTAAGCGTAAGGGCACAGACCCTATTCGAAACTCCCAATACTGTTTATATATGCCTATTACTAGTGATATTTGAAATGTTCCCCTTTCCCTTTAAAATGAGGTGCTACTATTTCAGGCTGCATTGATATATTTACAGTATGATCATACTACATGTGAACTTGATTCTTTGATTTGGTTATTCATAATTCTCTGTTCTGACATCTAAGTATGAAGATGTATATATTTTTTCTTGTGTATTTTGTTTGCATTAAACCTCAATAAACAAAAAAAAAAAAAAAATGATGAAGATAATCTGGTTAATATATTTGTTTATTTTACTTTCTTTGCAGGGAGGGAAGAAATTGCCTTGTTACATCATTCTGTATGTTTAAGTATGTTGCAATGTATGCAATGATTGAATTAATATGCTTGATGCTTCTGTTTTGGGTAAGGCTTTGACACACATCCTTTTATTGCTTTAAAATAAACTTTGCAACACTAATAGATTGTTGTGATTTCACTTTTATACGTTATTTCACACCAAGTAATTATTGTGCTGCTAGCAAGTTTTCAGGTTAATCAAGTAACACTGCCAACCAGCCCTTCCTTCTTTATAATTATACAACTCTTTTGAATTTAGCATACCATATGTCTATAGAATTTATTTTCAATTATTTGTATTATATATTCCCACACCTGCTGTGATTCTACCTCAAAAGTCCACTCCGCACTCTACTACTCCTGTCTCTGCACTCTACTACATCTGTCTCTGCATGCTACTACTTCTGTCTCTGCACTCTACTACTCCTGTCTCTACACTCTACTACTCCTGTCTTTGCATTCATAAAGCTCCTTTCTCTGCACTCGTAAAACTCCTGTCTCTGCACTCTACTACTCCTGTCTCTGCAGTCTACTACTCCTGAGTCCTGCCTCGTAACAGTTAAAGGGACATGTCCCTTTAAGCTACAGGCTTGGTCTGTGGTCCTCCAAATTTAAATCATTAATCTCTGACTTTCTTTATCTAGCATTTTAAAGGCATTTTTTTAATGTTCCAGCATTATAGACAGTGACTCATTATTATTACTTACACAAAACTTTGTTTTTAAGTTCTTGATATTACAATACACAACATATGTAGTTTATAATATGGTGCATCGTGTAAACATTTAGTTATAATGTTTGCTTTAATAATTCAATTTCTTCAGAGAAGAACCTATCTGGGAGTTCGTCATTATCTTTTGCAGGATGTAGCTATCACTATCACAGTTGCACTAACAAGTAAGTGACTTCACAGAAAGATGAATCAATACATATGAAAACATTTGATCTATTATAGGATAGTGACAACCTTTAATACAGTGGGAAATATAGCAGCTTTTGTTTTTTGTCTTCTTGTGCATGGGAACATTTTTAAAACTATTATGAAATGCTTGTTTGTACATAATTGCTGCTGCAATGTAAACAAATAATATGGACAGCTGTACTGGTGGAAAGTGACAAGCCTCTACACCAGTGTTAACCAGTTAATTTCGTCGACTAAAACTAGACTAAAATGAGAATAAAACTAAAGAAATTATGATGACTAAAATACGACTAAAACTAAAATGGCATTTTAGTCAAAAGACTATGAGGCATATTTACTAAAGGTCTTGCGGACCTGATCCGACAATGCGGATCAGGTCCGCAAGACCTCGCTGAATGCGGAGAGCAAGAGCTGCTGGTGCAACGTCGCCCCCTGCAGACTCGCTGCCAATGGGCCGCCAGCAGGGGGTGTCAACGGGTTGAATTCCGGTGATTCCTGCTCAGAGCAGATGGACAGGGTTATGGAGCAGCAGTCTTTGTGACCACTGCTTCATAACTGCTGTTTCTGGCCCACAAGCTCCATAGGAAGCTTGATAAATGGGACCCTATGACTAAAACTAAATCAAAATTTGCTGTCAAAATTAACACTTAATGCAAGGTGCTATAATCAATTTATCCATTTCTAATCACTGCTCTTTTGTAAAATTTCCGAAACTTGGTTTTATTTAATTTTAAGATAAAGACATCGGGCGCAATCCGATATACGGCGCAGGTTTCGGCTCAAGCGTGGAAACCTGCGCCGTCCGTAGTTTCAGCTCGCACAGCGAGCTATCTCATTTTTGGAGTCGCCAGTGACTTACGGCACTTTAGAAACTGCCGCCGCATAAAAAAACTTACTAAAGTATACAATCTGCCGTTACTGTCTAACACGCCTCCCAAAAATAACCCGACACGTATACCTCTCTATCCGCAATGCCCCCTCTCACTCCTAACAATAAATATATTAACCCCTAAACCGCCGCTCCCGGACCCCGCCGTCAGCTACATTAACTATATTACCCCGTAATGTGAGCCCCCTACCCCGCCGATACCTACATTAACTATATTACCCCCTAATATGATCCCCCTACACTGCCACCACCTATTTTAACTATATTACCCCCTAATGTGAGCCCCCTACCCCCCCGCCACCTATATTAACTATATTACCCCCTAATATGAGCCCCCTACCCCCCTGCCACCTTTTTTAACTACATTACCCCCTAACCTATATTAAAATGATTAACCCCTAATCTAATCCCCCTACACCGCCGCCACCTATATTAAATATATTAACCCCTAATCTGACCCCCCTACACCGCCGCCACCTATATTAACTATATTAACCCTAATTACCGTATTGTGCCGCATATAGGCCGCATCTGATTATAGGCCGCACCATTAAAGTTTGGGTGCCATTTTGAAGAAATAAAAAAATATAAAGAAAACACACACAATGTGCAAGCAATGAGTCCCAATGCAGGGTGTCAGCTCCCAGGGGATCCTTTTACACTTCCCCAAGAGTATAGAAAAAAGAAAAACAAGGAAAGATGCTGCACTCAATAGTAATTTCAAATGTGAAAAAAAACTTTATTCAGCCATTAAAGCTGTAATGGCTGAATGAAGACTTTTTTTCACATTTGAAATTACCAGTACTAAGGAGTACAGCATCTTTCCTTTTTTTTTATTTTAACATATTAAAGCTGCAATTTTGTATGTACTGGTACATTTTTAGCAGGTACGATGTGATGGGGATAAAAGCACTTTCTTACCTGACAATATCAGTAGCAAAACGGACTCATATGGGACATTGTGTGCTCCACTCACTTCCTCCCTCCTCATTCATAAGCCCAAGCTCCAAGTTACACTGTGCTCAGTACATTATTACACAGCATTACCACATCTTTACACACCTTCACAGTGGTGGCTCCTGCATATGAGCGTCCTGCTCATTATCCAAACCAATTACCTTTGCAAAATGTTGCAAAACTATCCAACTCAGGCGGACTACAATCCCCATAAGGCCACAGGGTGCACCGGAAGTTCGGCTGTACTGCGCAAGTACAAATTTGCTGATAAACACCCGATTATAGGCCGCGCCCCGCATATAGGCCGCACTGCACATTTAAAGCTACAAATCAAGGGAAAAAAGTGCGGCCTATATGCGGAACAATACGGTATATTAGGGTTAATATAGTTATTATATATATTATTAATATAGTTAATAATTAATTTACCGCTAGATTTGGAGTTTTGTCGGTAACGACCCGAAAAACTAACGCCGGCTTTTTTCTGGCCGCACCATAAAAATAACTCTGGTATTGAGAGTCCACATAAAGTCTGCGTTAGGCTCCAAAAAAGGAGCGTAGAGCATTTTTAACGCAGCTTCAACTCTCGATACCAGAGTTGCTTACGGACGCGGCCAGCCTCAAAAACGTGCTCGTGCACGATTCCCCCATAGGAAACAATGGGGCTGTTTGAGCTGAAAAAAAAACAAACACCTGCAAAAAAGCCGCGTTCAGCTCCTAACGCAGCCCCATTGTTTGCTATGCGGTAACCCTTCCTACGTCTGCACTTAACACTCTAACATGTACCCCGAGTCTAAACACCCCTAACCTTACACTTATTAACCCCTAATCTGCCGCCCCCGCTATCGCTGACCCCTGCATATTATTATTAACCCCTAATCTGCCGCTCCGTAAACCGCCGCTACTTACATTATCCCTATGTACCCCTAATCTGCTGCCCTAACATCGCCGACCCCTATATTATATTTATTAACCCCTAATTTGCCCCTCACAACGTCGCCTCCACCTGCCTACACTTATTAACCCCTAATCTGCCGACCGGACCTGATCGCTACTATAATAAAGTTATTAACCCCTAATCCGCATCACTAATCCTATCATAAATAGTATTAACCCCTAATCTGCCCTCCCTAACATCGCCGACACCTAACTTCAATTATTAACCCCTAATCTGCCGACCGAATCACGCCGCTATTCTAATAAATGTATTAACCCCTAAAGCTAAGTCTAACCCTAATACTAACACCCCCCTAAGTTAAATATAATTTAAATCTAACAAAATTAATTAACTCTTATTAAATAAATTATTCCTATTTAAAGCTAAATACTTACCTGTAAAATAAATCCTAATATAGCTACAATATAAATTATAATTATATTATAGCTATTTTAGGATTTATATTTATTTTACAGGTAACTTTGTATTTATTTTAACCAGGTACAATAGTTATTAAATAGTTAAGAACTATTTAATAGCTAAAATAGTTAAAATAATTACAAATTTACCTGTAAAAGAAATCCTAACCTAAGTTACAAATAAACCTAACACTAGACTATCAATAAATTAATTAAATAAACTACCTACAATTACCTACAATTAACCTAACACTACACTATCAATAAATTAATTAAATACAATTGCTACAAATAAATACAATTAAATAAACTAGCTAAAGTACAAAAAATAAAAAAGAACTAAGTTACAAAAAATAAAAAAATATTTACAAACATAAGAAAAATATTACAACAATTTTAAACTAATTACACCTACTCTACTCGGTGGTCGTCTTTCAGCCTTTCTTACCTTGGCCATGTCTCTGAGTATTGCACACCTTGTGCTTTTGGGCACTCCAGTGATGTTGAAGTTTTGAAATATGGCCAAACTGGTGGCAAGTGGCATCTTGGCAGCTGCACGCTTGACTTTTCTCAGTTCATGGGCAGTTATTTTGCGCCTTGGTTTTTCCACACGCTTCTTGCGACCCTGTTGACTATTTTGAATGAAACGCTTGATTGTTCGATGATCACGCTTCAGAAGCTTTGCAATTTTAAGAGTGCTGCATCCCTCTGCAAGATATCTCACTATTTTTGACTTTTCTGAGCCTGTCAAGTCCTTCTTTTGACCCATTTTGCCAAAGGAAAGGAAGTTGCCTAATAATTATGCACACCTGATATAGGGTGTTGATGTCATTAGACCACACCCCTTCTCATTACAGAGATGCACATCACCTAATATGCTTAATTGGTAGTAGGCTTTCGAGCCTATACAGCTTGGAGTAAGACAACATGCATAAAGAGGATGATGTGGTCAAAATACTCATTTGCCTAATAATTCTGCACTCCCTGTATATTAGCCCTATCTAACTCTAACACCCCTAACTTAATTATTATTGAAATAAATCTAAATAATATTAATATTATTAACTAAAATGTTCCTATTTAAAACTAGATACTTACCTATAAAATAAACCCTGAGATAGCTACAATATAATAAATAATTACATTGTAGCTATTTTATGGTTTATATTTATTTTACAGGTAACTTGGTATTTATTTTAACTAGGTACAATAGCTATTAAATAGTTAATAACTATTTAATAGCTACCTAGTTAAAATAATTACCAATTTACCTGTAAAATAAATCCTAACCTAAGTTACAAAAACACCTACACTATCAATAAATTCATTAAATAAACTACAATTATCTAAACTAAAATATAATTAAATACACTAAACTAAATTACAAAAAACCCCCACTAAATTACAAAAAATAAAAAAATTACAAGAATTTTAAGCTAATAACACCTAATCTAAGCCCCCTAATAAAATAACAAAGCCCCCCAAAATAAAAAAAATGTCCCTACCCTAAGCTAAATTACAAAAAGTAATCAGCTCTATTACCAGCCCTTAAAAGGGCCTTTTGTGAGGCATTGCCCCAAAGTAATCAGCTCTTTTACCTGTAAAAAAAAAAACAACCCCCCATTACAACCCACCACCCACACACCCCTACTCTAAAACCCACCCTATCCCCCCTTAAAAAAACCTAAGTCTAACCCCCAAGTGGTCCTTACCTGTCCTGAAGACCAGCGGAGAAGGTCCTGTTCCAGGCGGAGAAGTCTTCTTCCAGGAACCAGCCGGTGCGGAGCGGAGGAGTTGAAGACCGATGACCGCGGAGCTGAAGACCGGCGATGCAGGAACTGAAGATCGGCGAAGCTGGAACTGAAGACCGGAGCCATGGAGCGTGGAGGATCCTCTTCATACGATCGCCGCCGTACACTGATTAGGAATTCAAGGTACGCAATTAAAAATGGCGTCCCTTGAATTCCTATTGGCTGATTTGAGCCTTCAAATTCAAATCAGCCAATCGGATGAGAGCTACTTTAATTCTATTGGCTGATTTGAATAGGCAAATGGCTTAAAATGATAATAAATACAAGTTGTATACTGTACTGTAAATTTCTGTATACATTATACTACAGCATAACAGGACAGTGGCCTAGGCAACATTTGCACCTTACTGTACTGTATTCTCAAAGCATAAACTGATAGGGCTGCATAATCTGTTGGAGCATTATAAAAAAAACCAATAATAACAACGGATATTCTACAAACATTTAAATTCATTCTGTTTTATCACAGTTTAACTATAAAATAAACATATAAGCAGTATATTCCACTATGTGCCTATAGTCTAACTATATGTGTACAAGTTGTATGTTTTGTGATTTGAGTAACAGTTAAACCAAACTATGGTGCAGAAATTAAATTAACTAGATATATATAGATAATATATACTGTATATATGACCCCACATTGCCAAGTAATTCTGCAAACCACCTTTCCCTCATACATAAGACACAGTCCACATGCAGCTAATTAGATAACAACTTTTTAACATTATCAAATCATCGGCAATAAATAAAAACCCCAACATCAGTTCATGCTTTTCTTTACCAAAATGTGTCTCACTCCAGTTGCTAAACGCACGCCCCATAATTAATTCTCTCCCTAACACGAGGTACCCACTCTCATAAGACAAGGTGTAAAGCCCAGTGCAAGCAACGGACACAGCTTCAACAACCTCTGCCCAACATCTGCATAAACTTGGGAGGGCGGCCTAGCACTTGTCATCCCCATCTTGATCCAGACAATAAGGTGGCTTCACTTCTGACTAGGGGTTTAGAAACTCCACTGCACAAAAAGCCTTACTGACCCCTCTATTCCTTCTAAGTGGAGTCAAATAACCCCTTTTTCCATGTCTGTCATCCAGGCGTTTCCTTTGGCTTTGTTTACTATATGAGTTTAATAATAATTAAGGTGATACTGACAAGTCATAAAGCTAATGACCTGTACATTTTACAGATTAACCATTAGAATATTAGTATATTGAAGGGATGCATTAATGTTTCAATAATATTTGAAAACTAAACTGACACGTTAATTCTAAACAGACTTAGGATGTAAAGTCACATTTATTTACTTATGTTTTTGTTTGCATTCTATTAAAAGATTCTTCATTTAAAAAAAATGATAGCCATTCAAATTTAAAAATGTGTTTCCCCTCTTGTGTTTTAAATAACTTGTTATACCTACTGCATGGTATTAAATGCATGAAAATGTATGCCTTTGTGTTTATAGCTGTTTTTACTCATTAAACCATCACCTATTGTTCTTCAGAAGATGCCCATAAAAATGAGCTGAACCCGCAAGTAAAGCAGGCCTGCTAATGTCACCTAGGTTAGATTTAGGTAATTATGGCTTTGGGTGTTGAATGAGCACAGCCAGCTATTTCACATGAAAAAAAAAATCTGTTCATCATATAGAAGTTTTTGTTATCATGCCATATATGTTTGTTAATCATATTTATGTTTCAATAAAAAGAAATTAAAAAAAAAAAACTTTCTCTCCCCATACACCCCTGTGAGATCAATCAGTGCCATTGGCCTCTAGTTATCAAGCCGTCAACTGCAAATACGCTGGAATTCCGCAGCGTATTTGTGGCGAGCCTGATTTGCCTTAGTTATCAAACCCTACAGACCGGCAAAAGTAGAATACTGTATAGTGACGTAGCATACAATCCGCTGGACTCAGTACGACACAGATCGATGCTTACATCACTACAGATGTTCCAAACGCAAGTTTGGCACTATCTGACTACTTTTGGAAGTTATCAAATTCCTACCAGGTACGCTCAGCACTTTTCCGGCCCAGCGTACCTGGTTTTCAATCTGCCGCCCTGGAGGCGGCGGATGCCATAGGAATCAATGGGAGTCTGAAAGCAGCAAAAGCTTATGTTCGCTGCTGTCCGATATCCTATTGATTTCTATGGGAAATGTCTACACCTAACACCCTAACATGTACCCTGAGTCTAAACACCCCTAATCTGCCCCCCCTACACTGCCGCCACTAAATAAAGTGTTTAACCCCTAAACTGCCGCTCCTGGAGCCCACCGTCACCTACATTATACTTATTAACCCCTAATCTGCCCCCCCATACTGCCACAACTCTAATAAATGTATTAACCCCTAAACCGCCGCTCCCAGAGCTCACCGCAACTCTAATAAAGTGTTTAACCCCTAATCTGCCGCCCCCTACACCGCCACCACCTACATTATATTTATTAACCCCTAATTTGCCCCCTACACCGCCACCACTTACCTACATTTATTAACCCCTAATCTGCCGCCCCCAACGTCGCCGCCACTATATTAAATTTATTAACCCCTAAACCTAAGTCTAACCCTAACAGCCAGTAACGTAAATATAATTTAAATAAATCTAAATAAAATTACTGTCATTAAATAAATTATTGCTATTTAAAACTAAATACTTACCTGTAAAATAAACCCTAAGCTAGCTACAATATAACTAATAGTTACATTGTAGCTAGCTTAGGATTTATTTTTATTTTACAGGCAACTTTGTTTTTTTTTTTAACTAGGTACAATAGTTATTAAATAGTTATTAACTATTTAATAACTTCCTAGTTAAAATAAATACAAATATACCTGTAAAATAAAACCTAACCTAAATTACAATTACACCTAACACTACACTATAATTAAATAAATTCCCTAAACTAAATACAATTAAATACAATTAAAAACAATTATCTAAAGTACAAAAAAAACTAAATTACAGAAAATAATAAAATGATTACAATTTTTTTAAACTAATTACACCTAATCTAATACCCCTAACAAAATAAAAAAAAAAAACAAAATAATAAAAAGCCCTACCCTATACTAAATTACAAATAGCCCTTAAAAGGGCCTTTTGTGGGGCATTGCCCCAAAGTAATCAGCTCTATTACCTGTAAAAAAAAGTACAATACCCCCCAACATTAAAATCCACCACCCACACACCCAACCCTACTCTAAAACCCACCCAATCCCCCCTTAAAAAAAACTAACACTAACCCCTTGAAGATCACCATACCTTGAGACATCTTCACCCAACCGGGCCGAAGTCCTCCACGAAGCCGGCAGAAGTGGTCCTCTAGACGGGCAGAAGTCTTCATGCCGAAGTCCTCCACGAAGCCGGCAGAAGTGGTCCTCCAGACAGGCAGAAGTCTTCATCCAAGCCGGGAAGAAGTGGTCCTCCAGAAGGGCAGAAGTCTTTATCCAGATGGCATCTTCTATCTTCATCCATCCGGAGCGGGTCCATCTTCAAGACATCCGACACGGAACATCCTTCCAGGCTGACGACTACCCGACGAATGAATATTCCTTTAAATGACGTCATCCAAGATGGCGTCCCTTGAATTCCGATTGGCTGATAGAACTCTATCAGCCAATTGGAATTCAGGTAGGAAACATCCTATTGGCTGATGCAATCAGTTAATAGGATTGCACTTGCATTCTATTGGCTGTTCCAATCAGCCAATAGAATGCAAGCTCAATCCTATTGGCTGATTGCATCAATATAAATATTCATTCGTCGGGTAGTCGTCGGCCTGGAAGGATGCTCCGCATCGGATGTCTTGAAGATGGACCCGCTCTGCTCCGGATGGATGAAGATAGAAGATGCCGTCTGGATGAAGACTTCTGCCAGTCTGGAGGACCTCTTCTGCCCGGCTTTGTTGAGGACTTCGGCCCGGTTGGGTGAAGACGTCTCAAGGTAGGGTGATCTTCAGGGGGTTAGTGTTAGGTTTTTTAAGGGGGGATTGGGTGGGTTTTAGAGTAGGGTTGGGTGTGTGGGTGGTGGGTTTTAATGTTGGGAGGTATTGTATTTTTTTTTACAGGTAAAAGAGCTGATTACTTTGGGTCAATGCCCCGCAAAAAGCCCTTTGTAATTTAGTATAGGGTAGGGATTTTTATTATTTTGGGGGGCTTTTTTATTTTAATAGGGGGATTAGATTAGGTGTAATTAGTTTAAAATGTAATTATTTTATTATTTTCTGTAATTTAGTGTTTGTTTTTTGTACTTTAGTTAATTTTATTTAATTGAAATTAATTTATTTTAATTTAGGTAATTAATTTAATTATAGTGTAGTGTTAGGTGTAATTGTAACTTAGGTTAGGTTTTATTTTACAGGTACTTTTATATTTATTTTAACTAGGAAGTTATTAAATAGTTAATAACTATTTAATAACTATTGTACCTAGTTAAAATTAATACAAACTTGCCTGTAAAATAAAAATAAATCCTAAAATACAATTTTACTATTAGTTATATTGTAGCTATCTCAGGGTTTATTTTATAGGTAAGTATTTAGTTTTAAATAGGTATAATTTATTTAATGATAGGAATATTTATTTAGATTAATTTAAATGATATTTAAGTTAGGGGGTGTTAGAGTTAGGGTTAGACTTAGGTTTAGGGGTTAATAAATTTAATATAGTGGCGGCGACAATGGGGGCAGCAGATTAGGGGCTAATAAATTTAATGTAGGTGGCGGCAGTGTAGGGGGGGCAGATTATGGGTTAATAAATGTAATTTAGTTGGCGGCAGGGTCTGTGAGCAGCGGTTTTGGGGCTAAACACTTAATTAGTTGCGGCGGAATCCGGGAGTTGCGGTTTAGGGGTTAAACATTTTATTTAGTTGCGGCGGGGTCCGGGAGCGGCGATTTAGGGGTTAATACATATAATGTAGGTGGCGTGGGCTCCGGGAGCGGCGGTTTAGGGGTTAATAACTTTATTTAGGTGCGGTGGGCTCCGGGAGTGGCGGTTTAGGGGGTAAACAGTATAGTATAGTGTGGGTGCTTAGTGACAGTATACCAAGAAAGCTGCGAATAAGCCGAAAAGCAGCGAGATCGATGACTGTTAGTTAACAACAGTCTGCTGCTCATCGCTCCGTACTTGGTACGCAGCTTTTTGACAGCTTTCTTGATAATTTTGGAGAATGTATTCAGGTCCGCGGCAGCAATGTTAGGCGATCTTAGGCGAGCGTATTGGTGCCAGCGAATGCAGGTAAGTTGACAGGTTGATAAATAGAGGCCATTGTCTCCAGTTAACATAGCTTTTCTACAGAGAAAATGTTTATTACTCACATTTTCAGTGTTGATGGGGATACAACATAGCAAAGTAGCTATTTTTAATAACAAATGAAGGTGCAGGAGCTGTTTGCAAACAATTAAATACATTCCAGCAGGTAAAATGGACCATTAGGAAAACATTAAGGGCCAGATTACAAGTGGAGCACTAACTATCACGGGGGTTTGCACACATCGGTATTTCGCTCGTCAAAGTTAACACGCGTCGGGTTAGCGTGTCCTCAGAGCTATGGTTGACTTTCGCGAAACAAAAAAGTGTCACAAACATGCATTTCAGCCCTTTGCAGTTAAGACGATGAAAACATGTAAAAACATATTGATGCAATACTCTTGTTTGATAAAGTGTTATACTGTGCATTTACTGTCAATATTTTACATTCCAATGTTCTACACATAGCGGAATATGTTCTATGTAATATTAAATAGATATTCCTATATATATTTGTGCAAACAAAATCAGATATATGTAGAAATATTTATTTATAAATAAATAGTTCATATTCTTCTATGCGAAGAACATTGGAATGTGAGATATTCATATTTTCATGTTGGGTTAGTACACTTGAGAATATGTGATCAGGTTGCATGCGAGTAGGGTGTTAGGTTTTTTTCAGCTTTTTGCTCCGGGAGTATAGGTTATTGCTCACAATATTCTATGTTCTTCTTTTTACGAGCATCGGGTTAGCGCTCAAGCAAATACAGTTTACTTTCCATTCATACTACGAGCACAAGCCGACGGGCGGAAAAACCTTACTTACTTCTAGCAGAGTTAATGATCGAGTGGGAGCGTTAAATAGCGTTCCACTTGTAATCTGGCCCTAAAGCGGAGAAAAATTTAAGAGTACAATGTCCCTTTAAATGTCCAATTCATTCTGATCAAAGTACTATCACAATCCACTGTTTACTTTTAAATCAACAAAATCTATAAATTGAGTGTGAATTCTATTTTGAATGTGATATTTCATAGAAATATGGAATTATGTGGTTGAATATTGTATTCTGTATAATATTTGACTTTCAATTTAAATGTCACATTTATCATAAGATTTCCCATTTGACACAAATATCACCTGTGATAGTAAATAACATAAACTATTTGTTTACATAAATATTGTCACATTAGGCCTATAAAGAATGGTAAACAAACCTCAAAGGGGGCAATTAGTAAAATGAAATAGAATATAAAAAAAAAATTGTGGACTGAGAAATGTGAATACTAAAAATAGGTTTCTAATGTTTTTTTTATCTTTCAGTGAGCTTAACTGGTCCAGCCAAAAAGCTTGCTCCTTACAGACCATCCGGACAGCTTATTTCACCACCTCTTTTATTGTCAATGGTTTTAAACTTTATTTTCAGTCTGATTGTTCAAACCATTGGTTTTACACTTGTCCAGAAACAGTCGTGGTATAATGAATCTGATGTACTGAGGTAAAATTATAATTTTCTTGTAGTTTTTGTTCTTTCTCACAGACTATTAGAAATCTATTTTATCACAGTATACAATAATGTTTAAACCTTACCCTTTTTTTTTTTTTGCAGTGGCTGCCTTTCATCAAACAGCAGTGAAAGCAATAATACTATACATAAGGAAGCATCCTTAAATCAAAATTTTGAAACCACTACTTTGTGGTTTATAAGTGGAATTAACCTAATTGTAGTAGAATTTGTGTTCTGCAAGGGAGGCCCTTTTAGAAGACCAATATATACTAATTGTGAGTATAATAATAAAATATTCATGTACAACCTACAAGAATTATCTCTGCAGTATATTCTAAAGCAACATTTTGGCAATTTAACTTTTGTGCAATTTCTTTTTTTTTTTTAATTATTATTTAAAAAAAAATACTTAGGCCTATATTTTACAATAGTGACTCCATATGTGTGGTGTTATCCAGCTTCTCTTACTATTATTTAAATAAAACATGACATGTGTGTGTCTCTAAATCAGCTCAATATGGCCTAGATTTAGAGTTTGGCGGTAGCTGTGAAAACCAGCGTTAGAGGCTCCTAACGCTGGTTTTAGGCTATCGCCGGTATCTGGAGTCAGTCAGGAAAGGGTCTAACGCTCACTTTTCAGCCGCGACTTTTCCATACCGCAGATCCCCTTACGTCAATTGCGTATCCTATCTTTTCAATGGGATCTTTCTAACTCCGGTATTTAGAGTCGTGTCTGAAGTGAGCGTCAGAAATCTAACAACAAAACTCCAGCCGCAGAAAAAAGTCAGTAGTTAAGAGCTTTCTGGGCTAACGCCGGTTCATAAAGCTCTTAACTACTGTGCTCTAAAGTACACTAACAGCCATAAACTACCTATGTACCCCTAAACCGAGGTCCCCCCACATCGCTGCCACTCGATTAAATTTTTTTAACCCCTAATCTGCCGACCGCCACCTACGTTATACTTATGTACCCCTAATCTGCTGCCCCTAACACCGCCGACCCCTATATTATATTTATTAACCCCTAACCTGCCCCCCACAACGTCGCCGCCAGCTACCTACAATAATTAACCCCTAATCTGCCGACCGCCACCTACGTTATACTTATGTACCCCTAATCTGCTGCCCCTAACACCGCCGACCCCTATATTATATTTATTAACCCCTAATCTGCCCCCCACAACGTCGCCTCCACCTGCCTACACTTTTTAACCCCTAATCTGCCGAGCGGACCGCACCGCTATTATAATAAAGTTATTAACCCCTAATCCGCCTCACTAACCCTATTATAAATAGTATTAACCCCTAATCTGCCCTCCCTAACATCGCCGACACCTAACTTCAAACATTAACCCCTAATCTGCCGACTGGAGCTCACCGCTATTCTAATAAATGTGTTAACCCCTAAAGCTAAGTCTAACCCTAACACTAACACCCCCCTAAGTTAAATATAATTTAAATTCATAATGATGGGTTCATCCATACATTTGAGTCTCTCGTTGTCCAATTCGGCCTCCCTAGAAAGGACATGTTTGCTTATTTTCAACTAAGACATTATGTCAGTAACCAATCATGGGGCCTGGACCGGTCTCTGGCATGGTCTGATATTAAAAAATTTATCTTGAAATTCAAAATAGGATTACCCTCAATTTCTCTTATGTACGATATCATGTTGAATAAACAGAGCCTTATTTTTCTTAATAGCACCTTTATTTTTTGGTCACGAGATTGTCCCAATCTAGAAGAGGGAGAAATAGAACAGAGCTGTAGCTTGGTTAATAGGAGCCGAGTCCCATCAAGTTGGAAAGAAGCACATTTCAAAATACTAAATAGGTTCTATATAACACCAGTTAAACTGTCAAAAATGTATAGCTCACATTCCGCTAACTGTCCTCGCTGCTCATACCCTAAAGCAGATTTATTGCATATGTTTTATTACTGCCCAAGATTGATACAATTATGGAAAAAATTATCCTTCTGGTTAAAAAAACATTACGGTGTTGACATTCTGTTCAAACCAGAGAGTATTATTTTTCTCAATATCCAACTTAGCAATTCTCCTTTGAGACTAAAAACTTTGTCCTCAATTATATTATCGACTAGACATCTTATAGCAAAAAACTGGAAAGCGAAATCGGCCCCCTCCGCCAAAGAAAATAAAATAAAAAGATTCTTGCTAGACTGGCTACCAATAATCAAGTCATATTTACCTTCTATTCAAAAACGAATACTATCCCCGTTTTTAAGTTCAGATAGCTTTATGGAGTTAGTGGTACATGATGAATTCCCGGCATCATGGATTACCAGTCACAGAGAATAATTTCAAGATTGAACTAGACATTATACATAGGAAACATTGAGTGGGGTGGTAACGGAGGGGTTTTTTCTCTTACTTTCCCCTTTTTCTTTTTTTTTTTTTTTTTTTTTTTTTTTTTTCCTCTTTTTCCCCGCTTTACTCGGGTTTTCCCTTTTCTTCCTTCTTCTATTATTAGGATAAAAATTCTAAGCCAAGTTTTTGTTTAGATACTGACAAATTATGGAGAAATGAAAGAAAAATGTGAAATTTCTTGCAATGTATTTTTGATTTAAAGTTTGTTATTGTGCCCTGCGTGGCAGATATATTTTTTTTGATCAGTATAGTGTATTATTTTTCTGATGGCTTATGTAATAAATAAAAGATTTAAAAAAAAAAAAATATAATTTAAATCTAACGAAATTAATTAACTCTTATTAAATAAATTATTCCTATTTAAAGCTAAATACTTACCTGTAAAATAAATCCTAATATAGCTACAATATAAATTATAATTATATTATAGCTATTTTAGGATTTATATTTATTTTACAGGTAACTTTGTATTTATTTTAACCAGGTACAATAGCTATTAAATAGTTAAGAACTATTTAATAGCTAAAATAGTTAAAATAATTACAAATTTACCTGTAAAATAAATCCTAACCTAAGTTACAATTAAACCTAACACTACACTAACAATAAATAAATTAAATAAAATACCTACAATTACCTACAATTAAACCTAACACTACACTATCAATAAATGAATTAAATACAATATCTACAAATAAATACAATGAAATAAACTAACTAAAGTACAAAAAATAAAAAAGAACTAAGTTACAAAAAATAAAAAAATATTTATAAACATTAGAAAAATATTACAACAATTTTAAACTAATTACACCTACTCTAAGCCCCCTAATAAAATAACAAAGACCCCCAAAATAAAAAAATGCCCTACCCTATTCTAAATTACTAAAGTTCAAAGCTCTTTTACCGTACCAGCCCTGAACAGGGCCCTTTGCGGGGCATGCCCCAAGAAATTCAGCTCTTTTGCATGTAAAAAAAAACATACAATACCCCCCCAACATTACAACCCACCACCCACATACCCCTAATCTAACCCAAACCCCCCCTTAAATAAACCTAACACTAAGCCCCTGAAGATCTTCCTACCTTATCTTCACCTCACCGGGTATCACCGATCCGTCCTGGCTCCAAAATCTTCATCGAAGCCCAAGCGGGGGCTAGACATCCATCACCCGACGGCTGAAGAAGTCCAGAAGAGGGTCCAAAGTCTTCATCCTATCCGGGAAGAAGAGTAGATCCGGACCGGCAACCATCTTCTTCCAAGCGGCATCTTCTATCTTCATCCGATGAGGACCGGCTCCATCGTGAAGACCTCCAGTGCGGACCCATCTTCTTCCGACGACGTCCAACTGAAGAATGACGGTTCCTTTAAGGGACGTCATCCAAGATGGCGTCCCTCGAATTCCGATTGGCTGATAGGATTCTATCAGCCAATCGGAATTAAGGTAGGAAAATTCTGATTGGCTGATGGAATCAGCCAATCAGAATCAAGTTCAATCCGATTGGCTGATCCGATCAGCCAATCAGATTGAGCTTGCATTCTATTGGCTGATCGGAACAGCCAATAGAATGCAAGCTCAATCTGATTGGCTGATCGGATCAGCCAATCGGATTGAACTTGATTCTGATTGGCTGATTCCATCAGCCAATCAGAATTTTCCTACCTTAATTCCGATTGGCTGATAGAATCCTATCAGCCAATCGGAATTCGAGGGACGCGATCTTGGATGACGTCCCTTAAAGGAGCCTTCATTCGTCGGTAGTCCGTCGGGCCAGCAGGATGTTCCGCGTCGGAGGTCTGCAAGATGAACATGGATCCGGAAGAAAGAAGATTGAAGATGCCGTTGATAGAAGACTTCAGCCGGATCATGGACATCTTCAGCCCCCCGCTGGGGCTTGGATCAAGACATTGGAGGAGCTCTTCTGGATCGATCGGTGAACCTGGTATGGTGACGATAAGGTAGGAAGATCTTCAGGGGCTTAGTGTTAGGTTTATTTAAGGGGGTTTGGGTTAGATTAGGGGTATGTGGGTGGTGGGTTGTAATGTTGGGGGGGTATTGTATGTGTTTTTTTTACAGGCAAAAGAGCTGAATTCTTTGGGGCATGCCCGCAAAGGGTCCTGTTCAGGGCTGGTAAGGTAAAAGAGCTTTGAACTTTAGTAATTTAGAATAGGGTAGGGCATTTTTTTATATTGGGGGTCTTTGTTATTTTATTAGGGGGCTTAGAGTAGGTGTAATTAGTTTAAAATTGTTGTAATATTTTTCTGATGTTTGTAAATATTTTTTTATTTTTTGTAACTTAGTTCTTTTTTATTTTTTGTACTTTAGTTAGTTTATTTCATTGTATTTATTTGTAGATATTGTATTTAATTAATTTATTGATAGTGTAGTGTTAGGTTTAATTGTAGGTAATTGTAGGTATTTTATTTAATTAATTTATTGATAGTGTAGTGTTAGGTTTAATTGTAACTTAGGTTAGGATTTATTTTACAGGTAATTTTGTAATTATTTTAACTATTTTAGCTATTAAATAGTTCTTAACTATTTAATAGCTATTGTACCTGGTTAAAATAAATACAAAGTTACCTGTAAAATAAATATAAATCCTAAAATAGCTATAATATAATTATAATTTATATTGTAGCTATATTAGGGTTTATTTTACAGGTAAGTATTTAGCTTTAAATAGGAATAATTTATTTAATAAGAGTTAATTAATTTCGTTAGATTTAAATTATATTTAACTTAGGGAGGTGTTAGTGTTAGGGTTAGACTTAGCTTTAGGGGTTAATACATTTATTAGAATAGCGGTGAGCTCCAGTCGGCAGATTAGGGGTTAATGTTTGAAGTTAGGTGTCGGCGATGTTACGGAGGGCAGATTAGGGGTTAATACTATTTATTATAGGGTTAGTGAGGCGGATTAGGGGTTAATAACTTTATTATAATAGCGGTGTGGTCCGCTCGGCAGATTAGGGGTTAATAAGTGTAGGCAGGTGGAGGCGACGTTGTGGGGGGCAGATTAGGGGTTAATAAATATAATATAGGGGTCGGCGGTGTTAGGGGCAGCAGATTAGGGGTACATAGGGATAATGTAAGTAGCGGCGGTTTACGGAGCGGCAGATTAGAGGTTAAAAATAATATGCAGGGGTCAGTGATAGCGGGGGCGGCAGAATACAGGTTAATAAGTGTAAGGTTAGGGGTGTTTAGACTCGGGTACATGTTAGGGTGTTAGGTGCAGACGTAGGAAGTGTTTCCCCATAGACAACAATGGGGCTGTGTTAGGAGCTGAACGCGGCTTTTTTGCAGGTGTTAGGTTTTTTTTCAGCTCAAACAGCCCCATTGTTTTCTATGGGGGAATCGTGCACGAGCACGTTTTTGAAGCTGGCCGTGTCCGTAAGCAACTCTGGTATCGAGAGTTGCAGTGGCGTTAAATTATGCTCTACGCTCCCTTTTTGGAGCCTAACGCAGCCATTCTGTGAACTCTCAATACCAGAGGTATTTAAAAGGTGCGGCCAGAAAAAAGCCAGTGTTAGCTACGCGGGTCGTTACCGACAAAACTCCAAATCTAGGCCTATGTCTAACGCTCCTTTTTTTTCCCCAGCGCACACTTTAAACAACGCTGGTATTACAAGTTTTCTGATGGCTGCATTAGCCTCAGAAAAGTGAGCGTTGAGCAAATTTAGCGCTACTTCTACCTGTAATACCAGCGTTGCTTACGGTAGCGGTAAGCTGGCTAAAACGTGCTCGTGCACGATTTTCCCATAGGATACAATTGGGCTGAGCTGGCTGATAAAAAAAACTAACACCTGCAAAAAAGCAGCATTCAGCTCTTAACGCAGCCCCATTGTTTCCTATGGGAAAACACTTTCTAAGTCTACACCTAACACCCTAACATGAACCCTGAGTCTAAACACCCCTAACCTTACACTTATTAAGATCTAATCTGCCGTCTCCAACATCGTCACCACCTGCATTATACTATTAACCCCTAAACTGCCACTCCGGACACTGCCGCCACCTACATTATCCCTATGAACCCCTAATCTGCTGCCCCTAACATCGCGACACCTATATTATATTTATTAACCCCTAATCTGCCACCCCCAACGTCGCCGCCACCTGCCTACAATTATTAACCCCTAATCTGCAGCCCCCAACATCGCCGCTACTATATTAAATGTATTAACCCCTAAACCTAAGTCTAACCCTAACCCTAACACCCCCTAACCTAAATCTATTTTTAATAAATCTAAATAAAATTTCTATAATTAAATAAATTATTCCTATTTAAAACTAAATACTTACCGATAAAATAAACCCTAAGCTAGCTACAATATAACTAATAGTTACATTGTAGCTATTTTAGGATTTATATTTATTTTACAGGCAACTTTGTATTTATTTTAACTAGGTACAATAGCTATTAAATAGTTAATAACTATTTAATAGCTACTTAGCGAAAAAATTTACAAAATTACCTGTAAAATAAATCCTAACCTAAGTTACAAATACACCTAACACTACAATATCAATAAATTAATTAAATAAATTAACTACAATTATCTTAAATAAACCACAATTAAAGGGACAGTCTAGTATAAATTAAACTTTCATTATTCAGATAGGACTTTTAATTTTAATCAACTTTTCAATTTACTTTTATCATCAAATTTGCTTTTTCTCTTGGTATTCTTAGTTTAAACTAAACATTAGTAGGCTCATATGTTAATTTCTAAGCCTTTGAGGGCTGCCTCTTATCACATGCTTTTTAAATCTCTTTTCAACACAAAGAGACAGAAATTACACGTGGGCCATATAGATAACACTGTGTTCAGGCACAGGGGGTATTTAAGATTTAGCACAAAACAATGCTAAATTTAAAACAATAGATAATAAACAGTCACAGTCATGTGATCAGGGGGCTGGAAGAAGGTTCCTAGATACAAGGTAATCACAGAGGTAAAACGTATATTAATATAACTGTGTTGGTTATGCAAAACTGGGGAATCGGTAATAAAGGGATTATCTATCTTTTAAAACAATAACAATTCTATAGTAGACTGTCCTTTTAAATAAACTAAACTATATTACAAAAACAAACACTAAATTACAAAAAATAAAAAATATTACAAGAAGTTTAATCTAATTACACCTAATCTAAGCCCCCTAATAAAATAAAAAAGCCCCCCAAAATAATAAAATTCCCTATCCTAAACTAAATTACAAAGTAATCAGCTCTTTTACCAGCCCTTAAAAGGGCTTTTTGCGGGGCATTGCCCCAAAGTAATAAGCTCTTTTACCTGTAAAAAAACAAATACAATACCCCCCCAACATTACAACCCACCACCCACACACCCCTACTCTAAAACCCACCCGATCCCCGCTTAAAAAAACCTAACACTACCCCATTAAAGATCACCCTACCTTGAGCCGTATTCACCCAGCCGGGCACCGATGGGGCAGAAGAGGACATCCGGACCGGCAGAAGTCTTCATCCTATCTTGGCAGAAGAGGACATCCAGACCGGCAGAAGTCTTCATCCAGGCAGCATCTTATATCTTCATCCTTCAGGAGCAGAGCGGAGCCATCTTCTATCCAGCCAACGCGGAGCCATCCTCTTCAATCAAAGTCCTAACAAAGAATGAAGGTTCCTGTAAATGACGTCATCCAAGATGGCGTCCCTCGAATTTCGATTGGCTGATAGGATTCTATGAGCCAATCGGAATTAAGGTAGGAAAAATCTGATTGGTTGATTTAATCAGCCAATCGGATTGAACTTCAATCCGATTGACTGATTGGATGAGCCAATAGAATGCAAGGTCAATTCTATTGGCTGATCCAATCAGGCAATCGGATTGAACTTCAATCCGATTGGCTGATTAAATCAACCAATCGGATTTTTCCTACCTTAATTCCGATAGGCTGATAGAATCCTATCAGCCAATCGGAATTCGAGGGACGCCATCTTGGATGACGTCATTTTAAAGGAACCTTCATTCGTTGCTAGTCGTCGGAAAGAAGAGGATGCTCCGCATCGGATGTCTTGAAGATGGACCCGCTCTGTGCGGGATGGATGAAGATAGAAGATGCCGCTTGGATGAAGACTTCTGCTGGATGGAGGACCTCTTCTTCCCCGATCGGATGAAGACTACTGGCCGGATCGGATAAAGACTTGTGCCGGTCCGGATGTCCTCTTCTGCCCCATTGGTGCCCGGCTGGCTGAAGACGGCTCAAGGTAGGGTGATCTTCAATGGGGTAGTGTTAGGTTTTTTTAAGTGGGGATCGGGTGGGTTTTAGAGTAGGAGTGTGTGGGTGGTGGGTTGTAATGTTGGGGGGTATTGTATTTGTTTTTTTTTTACAGGTAAAATAGCTGATTACTTTGGGGCAATGCCCCGCAAAAAGCCATTTTAAGGGCTGGTAAAAGAGCTGATTACTTTGTAATTTAGTTTAGGATAGGGAATTTTATTATTTTGGGGGGCTTTTTATTTTATTAGGGGGCTTAGATTAGGTGTAATTAGATTAAACTAGTTATTATTGCACCTAGTTAAAATAAATACAAAGTTTCCTCTAAAATAAATATAAATCCTAAAATAGCTGCAATGTAACTATTAGTTATATTGTAGCTATATTATGGTTTATTTTATAGGTAAGTATTTAGTTTTAAATAGGATTAATTTATTTAATTATAGTAATTTTATTTAGATTTATTTAAATTATATTTAACTTAGGGGGGTGTTAGGGTTAGGGTTAGACTTAGGTTTGGGGGTTAATAACTTTATTATAGTAGCGGCGACGTTGGGGGCGGGAGATAAGGGGTTAATAATTGTAGGTAGATGGTGGCGACGTTGGGGGGACAGATTAGGAGTTAATAAAATTTACTATAGAGTTGGGAGTGCGGCGGTTTAGAAGTTAATACATTTATTATAGTGGCGGCGATGTCCGGTCGGCAGATTAGGGGTTAATAAGTGTAGGTAGGTGGCGACGACGTTCAGGGCGGCAGATTAGGGGTTAAGAAATATAATGTAGGTGTCGGCGATATTAGGGGCAGCAGATTAGGGGTTCCTAGGTATAATGTAGGTGGCGGCGATGTCCGGTCGGCAGATTAGGGGTTAAAAATATTTATTTTAGTGTTTGCGCTGTGGGGGGGCCTCGGTTTAGGGGTTAATAGGTAGTTTATGGGTGTTAGTGTACTTTGTAGCACTGTAGTTAAGAGCTTTATGTTCCGGCGTTAGTCCATAAAACTCTTAACTACTGACTTTTAAATGCGGTAGGAGTCTTGGAGGTAGAGGCTGTACCGCTCACTTCTTCCAAGACTTGTAATACCAGCGTTAGCCAAATCCCATTCAAAAGATAGGATATGCAATTGATGTAAGGGGATTTGCGGTATGGAAAAGTCGCAGAAAATAAAAGTGAGCTGTAGACCCTTTCCTGCCTGACTCGTAATACCAGCGGGCATTAAAAAGCAGCGTTAGGACCCCTTAATGCTGCTTTTTAAAGCTAATGTAGAACTTGTAATCTAGGCGTAAGGATCCTGAAGTTCTATTAGCCCTACAACTGCCTAACCTTCCTTCTGTAACATAAGCCCCAATGAATTATATATAACTGCAATTAAACATTGCACTGTATACAAAATACAGCATTTAAAGATAGTAAAATGTGTGCCGTTTTCCATTCCACTGACAAAACCCTTAAAAGGCCTCTTAAAGGGACATGAAACCCAATTTTTTTCTTTAATGATCTAGAAAGAACATGCAATTTTAAACAACTTTTCAATTTACTTCTATTATCTCATTTGCTTCTTTTTCATGTTATCATTTGTTGAAAGGCATATCAAAATAGGATCTGTAGCTGCTGATTGGTGGCTGCTCATAGATCCCTCATGTGATTGGCTCACCCATGAGCATTGCTATTTCTTCAACAAAGGATATCTAAGGAATTAAGTGAATTAGATAATAGAAGTAAATTGGAATGTTGTTTAAAATTGTATTCTGAATTTTGAAAGAAAATGTTTGGGTTTTATGTCCCTTTAAATAATGTTTATCTTAATTGTGGCCAGTTAAGGAGAAACTGAAATGACATTTGAAAATGGTCAAGCAATCACTGTGTATGATGTTCTAGGATCCTGGAGCTGAATTCTACAGGATCCACTCCCAGCCTTACTGTATAAAAATTTACTTTGGACAGTCTACTCCAGAATTGTTATTATTTAAATAGATAGATAATCCCTTTATTACCCATTCCACAGTTTTGGGTAACCAACACAGTTATATTGATACACTTTTTAGCTCTGTGATTACCTTGTATCTAAGCCTATGTTAATAGCACTGAGATAAGTCCTCACCATAATCTACAGGGAATAGTCCTAAAGAATTGTTAGGCAACAATTTCAAAATTGTATAACTGACTATTGACTAATCCCTAGACATATTAAAATCAGGGGCGCGATCCGATATCGATCGCAGTTTGCGGCGCAAGCGAGGGAACCGGTGTCGCCCGCAGTTTCAGCTCGCAACTCGAGCCATCCCATATAGGTCGCCGTCAGATGCTAACGTGCCGTAAGTCTCACAAACCAGCGATGTCCAGAAATCTGCGTAAGTACAAATTTCTGGCGTCGCCAGTGACTTGCGCCACGTTAGAATCTGCCGGCGCCTATAAAACCTGACTAAAGTCTAAAACACCCGCACTGTCTAACACGCCTCCCTAACATAGCCCGCACTGTCTAACACGCCTCCCTAACATAGCCCGACACGTCTAACCCTCTATCCGCTATCCCCCCTCACTAGCCTAACAATAAAAAAGCTATTAACCCCTAAACCGCCGCTCCTTTACCCCGCCGCAACCTAATAAAGTTATTAACCCCTAAACCGCCGCTCCCGTACCCCGCCGCCAGCTATATTATATCTATAACCCCCTAAAGTGAGCCCTTAACACCGCCGCCATCTATATTAAAATTATTAACCCCTAATCTAAGCCCCTTACACCGCCGCCATCTCTATTAAAATGATTAACCCCTAATTTAATCTACCTACCCCGCCGCCAGCTATATTATCTATATTAACCCTAAGTATATTATAGTTAATATAGTTATTACATTATATATATTAACTATATTAACCCTAATTATATTAGGGTTAATATAGTTAATATAGTTACTATAGTATTTATATTAACTATATTAACTCTATCTAACCCTAACTAAATTTATATTAAATTAATCTAATTCATTTATAAACTAAAATATTCCTATTTAAATCTAAATACTTACCTATAAAATAAACCCTAAGATAGCTACAATATAATTAATAATTACATTGTAGCTATGTTAGGGTTAATATTTATTTTACAGGTAAATTGTTAATTATTTTAACTAGGTATAATAGATATTAAATAGTTATTAACTATTTAATATCTACCTAGTTAAAATAATTACCCAATTACCTGTAAAATAAATCCTAACCTAAGTTACAAATACACCTACACTATCAATAAATTTAATAAACTACTAACATCTATCTAAAAATACAATTAAATTAACTAAACTAAATTACAAAAAAAAAAAAACACTAAATTACAAAAAATAAAAAAAAGATTACAAGATATTTAAGCTAATTACACCTATTCTAAGCCCCCTAATAAAATAATAAACCCCCAAAATAAAAAAAATTCCCTGCCCTATTCTAAATTCAACAAATTTCAAAGCTCTTTACCTTACCAGCCCTTAAAAGGGCCTTTTGTGGGGCATGCCCCAAAGAATTCAGCTCTTTTGCATACAAGAAATACAATACCCCCCCCCCATTACAACCCACCACCCACATACCCCTATTCTAAACCCACCCAAACCCCCCTTAAAAAAGCCTAACACTACCCCCCTGAAGATCTCCCTACCTTGTCTTCACCACACCGGGCCGAACTCCTGATCCGATCCGGGCGATGTCTTCCTCCAAGCGGCAAAGAAGAATTCTTCCTCCGGCGATGTCTTCCTCCAAGCGGCAGCAAAGTCTTCATTCTTCCGGCGGCATCTTCAATCTTCTTTCTTCGCTCCGCCGCCGCGGAGCATCCATCCCGGCCGACTGCTGAACTTGGAATGATGTACCTTTAAATGACGTCATCCAAGATGGCGTCCGCCGAATTCCGATTGGGTTAATATAGATAATATAGCTGGCGGCGGGGTAGGTAGATTAAATTAGGGGTTAATCATTTTAATAGAGATGGCGGCGGTGTAAGGGGCTTACATTAGGGGTTAATCATTTTTATATAGGTGGCGGCGGTGTAAGGGGTCAGATTAGGGGATAGATAAGGTAGATGGCGGCGGTTTTAGAGGCTCACAGTAGGGGGTTAGTTTATGTAGATGGCGGCTGGGTCCGGGAGCGGCGGTTTAGGGGGTAATAACTTTATTAGAGATTTCGGGGGGGGGGGGGGGATCGCGGTTGACAGGTAGATAGACATTGCGCATGCGTTAGGTGTTAGGTTTATTTTAGCAGATCGCGGTTGACAGGGAGATAGACATTGCGCATGCGTTAGGTGTTAGGTTTATTTTCTAGTTAGTTTAGGGAGTTACGGGGCTCCAATAGTCAGCGTAAGGCTTCTTACGGCTGCTTTTTGTGGCGAGGAGTAAGTTTTCTCCATTTTCGCCACGTAAGTCCTTACGCTGCATATTGGATACCAAACTGCGCGGGTTTGGTATACCTGCCTATGGCCCAAAAAACTGCGGGCGACGGCAGAAATATACGGGCGTAACTTCTAGGTTACGCCGTATATGTGATACCAAATCCGCGCAAATATTGGCGTCGCCGGCTTTTGCGGGCGACGCTTTATATCGGATCGACCCCCAGAATAGTATTCAGTACACCTGCACTGGTTGCTCACCATTGAGTAAGCTGTGTATCACAAGCAAACAACAGTATTCTTGCAGTTATTAAAATGTATTGCCATCTACTGGTAGAAAAATAGAATGCAAGCAATTATTTCCTATAAAATACAAAAAAGGGACACATTAAAACAGTTTGTTACAAAGTTGTTTATCCTGTCTAGATAAGATAATTTTAGCCTGGTTCCCCCTTTAAGGTTTCAGCACCTGGTCATGTATCTAAGAAAAGAAACAATTTGTTCCCAAGAAAATGCTTGATCACTGTATGTTTTATTTTCCCTCCACTATTGTTTGTATAATACAGGAACAAGACTATCCCATCGTATTTTTTATTTTAATCATGATGTTGCTAACAAATATCCATATTAGCATTTCAACATTTAAAGTAGTAATTCTCAAGCGGGGTATCTGGACATCCCTTGGATGTCACAACCAATTTCTGTGAGTGTCAAACAAAATTTAAGTTTGACAAAGAAGGGACATTTTAACAGTAGACTAATTTTCTTCACAGGTCCTTAGTGACACACAATGTTTTATATTGTGTAAATATGTCTCAGAGTTTACAATATTTTTTCTTTCTTTTTTTCTTTTTTATAAAGTAAATCCAAATATCAAAGGCATTTAGGAGTCGTTTCTATAAAACTTGCCTGTCTAGACATGGCAGCCTTCATGGAATATATAGAATACAGTGCATTACACCTTCAATTCACTATTATTTTCATTTGCATAGTATTTTTTACAACACATAAAGTTATAGTGCAGAACTAAATATTAAACGTAGTTGAGACAAATTCACAGTTTTACAAATTAACCATAAAAACGAATACAAAATTAACCTTCTTCTCACTATATTTAGCTGATTAGCAATAATATTAGTTAGTGTAAGAATATGTTTGGTCTGATAGTTATACTAACACTTTAATGAGTCTACTTCTGGTGCTTGTCCTCCACCGCTTCCCCAGGATATACAGTGAGTTTTATTGTGCTCTCTTTTATGAAGTGTTAGAGCATGTTTGGACATATTAGTCCCACAACGTTTGAGCTTCAATAAAGGTATCTCTTTTACCTAATTTAAATGAGCTGTACTCCTCTAGTTCTATAAGTTCTGTAACTTTTTTCTTCCACATTACTAAGTCGGGAACTTCCCGTGATTTCCAATTCCTGGCGACCAATACACGTGCACTGTTCACCATGAGTTGGAAGAGTATGCATGCATCTTTGAAAGGTAGTTTAAAAGATGTGTTCAGTAACCAAATTAGTTGGTCTACTGGTATAGTGTAAAATAAAGGGGAGAGAAAGGTGCGCTAGGCCAAATCGATAACCAAACACCCCCTTAAAAAGACAAATATCCCTACAGTTGTCTAAAATAAGAGAGAAAATATACAGGTAATAAGGGAGGCGCTAAGACAAGCCAAAGGTATCAAGCACTTAAAATTTAATAAAAACACATAAGCATACAATAACATATGTATAGGGGACGTCTCCCCAAAAACGAAATACTAATAAATAAAAACTAAAATACTAAAAGATGCAATTGATAAAACTTCCACAGATTTAAAACCATACAATTTGTATAGGGCAGTCCCAATCAGTTCGTTTTAGTAGGGTCAGATAGAAATGTCTTTACTCCATATAGAATGTAACTGAGTCTGTGGTCAGCGTCTCACTAGTCAAATACCACCAAGCTGCCAAATTGATAGAGCAATAGCTGCCAAACAGTGTAAGTGGATAATAATATACATGCAATTCCAAAGTTCTCTTACTGTGTAAGATATCACTTTAGCAGAACATTCAGCCGTGTACTTTACCAGATCCTTATCCGTGAAGTAGATGTCTTTTCCCCTCGCCCGGTATTCACCTCGAGCGGGGCCGACTGAAACTTTCCGGCGTCTGACGTCACTGAAAGATGTTCCGGTTAGGAGAAGAAGCCGATTCCTGCGCTTACTTCTATGACCTGTAGTCACGGTCCTCTCAGATGAGCCCTGCACTTAGTGCTTATAGCACGCAAGGGATTGGATACTGGGCAAAGTGAAGGATATCCCAGAAATGCTGCCAAACACAAGTCCTACAGATGATTTACTCCTATTTAGGAGAAGATAGTTCCAAAATGTATAACCCGGGTTATTAAGTAGGAATCAAAAGATATGTAGATTGTTGTCACAGAAATAAAAACAACAACACTGCCAACACATACGACGCGTTTCGCCCTCCTATGGGCTTTATCAAGATAGTGGTGGCAAGTGTGAATGACCTTATTTAAAGGGGTATCATTCAGTCTGATTGGTGGTGGTTTCAATTAGCAGATTTGCTTTAAGGTGGTATTTGACTTTCAGTAGCAACTTCTTTTTAAGGTGGTATTTTTCTCTTCTGACCTTTTAAATGAAATCACACAATCTTGCTACTAAAGGGACCTCGCAGTTGTACCAGAAAAAGGACCGCAATAGAATAATAAATAGAATATTCATAAATATTTAACGGAGAATCTATATGTGATTAATAAGAGATATATAACAAATTTTTATTACATATATCACTACAAATTGGCTCAAAGGCTTCCTAATAAAAAACTGTGTAAATATATCAAATGTAAATACATGAGTATACCATAAAATGTGCTAACTGAATAAAATTACATAATTCTCATAATAAAGTGCAAAGTTAATATATAATCTTACAAGTGAAGAAAATAATCTAACAACTATACATGTGTAATAAAATTTAAAATAATTAATCATTCAAATAAAAAGGGAGAGAGATCTAATTCAGAATTTAATCCCTTAGGATATAGGGTGTCATACTTATAGATATATTCTGCTTCCCTTATAAGGAGGGTTTTTTCAATATTACCACCTCTCCAATGATTGTTTATTTTAAGAATACCCCAATATTTTAAATCCCTAGTATTACCATGGTGAACTTCCTTAAAGTGCTTATATAAATGTGTGTCCTCTTTTTCTTTTTCTATACAAAGAAGGTGTTCTCTTATTCTATCCCGGAGACTCCTCTTGGTTTCTCCGAAATAGAACAAGTTGCATGTGCATTTCAATACATATATGACATTCTTATGAGTGCATCTAATAATTCCCTTTATCGTGATATCTTCACCCAAACTATTAATTTTAAGATTCTTCAATTTTGAACTATGTGTGCATGCTTTACATGTGTAGCAGGGAAAGAAACCTGCTACACTTCTACCCTCCAGATCTAATTGTTTTTGGTCTCTTGTCTTCTTTCGTATTTCACTAGGGGCCAGAGTTGTTTTAAAATTCTTTGCTCTCTTAAAAATAAAGGTCGGTCTGTCCGCCAACTGATTCCCTATGATATTATCCTCTTTTAATAAGTGCCAGTTCCTTTTAATAATTTTTTTAATCAGATAATGGTCTGCGTTATAATCCGTTACAAATGGAACATTGATTTCGTCTCCTTTAATAATTTCCTTTGTTTTATAATTTAGAAGATCATCCCTATTCTTCATCTGTGCTTTTTTTATTGCCCCTGTAATCTTTTCCTCCTCATAACCCTTTACAGTGAATTTATCTGCTAGGACTACTACCTGTCTTTCAAAGTCCTCAATACGTGAGCAGTTTTTCCTTATCCGTAAGCTTTGGCCGAACGGGATATTGTCCTTCCATTGCTTCAAGTGGCAACTATCCGCATGTAGCAGATTGTTGCAATCTACCTCTTTAAAGTGAGTTTGTGTTTCCAATTTCTGGTCTATTACCATAATTTCTAAATCTAAAAACACCACTTTTTCTTTACTATATTGACTCACAAACTTAAGACCATTATTATTGTCGTTCATCTCTTCAAAGAGTTTTATCAAATCTTGCTCAGGACCCTTCCATATAATTAATAGGTCATCTATATAACGCTTATAGAGTACGAGGTTTGCACCGAGATCTCTACTATTAAAGAAATGCTCTTCCCAGACACCCATAAAAAGGTTGGCATAGCTCGGTGCAAACCTCGTACCCATCGCGGTCCCTTCTATCTGCAGGAAAAATTTGTTGTCGAACGAAAAATAATTATGCTCCAATATATACCTGATATTATTTAAGATAAATTTTCTTTGTTCATCCCTCATATTAGAATCCTGTTCTAAATAGTGTCTGACAGCTTGTATACCTTGTTCGTGCTTAATTATGGTATATAATGACGACACATCACATGTCGCCATTATCATGTCACTACTCCATTCTATCGATTTAAGACAATTCAGCACTTGAGTGGAGTCTTTGAGATATGAATCCAAATTAGATACATAGGGCTGAAGAAATTTGTCAATATATTGGGACACATTTGCTGAGATGGAGTTAATCCCAGACACTATTGGTCTCCCCGGGGGGTTAATCAGACACTTGTGGACCTTCGGTAGGAAATAAAAAATAGGGATTCTAGGGTGGTCCGATGTTAGATATGAAAATTCTTTATCATTCAGGATTCCTTTTTTATTTCCCTCTACTAGCATTTTATCAAGAATTATTTTGTATCTTTTTGTTGGGTCACTGGTTAACAATCTATATGTTTTCTTATCATTGAGGAGTCTGTAGGCTTCTGCCATATACTTTGTTGTGTCCATTATTACTACCCCTCCACCCTTGTCCGCCGGCTTTATGGTGATTTGATTATTAGTTTGTAACTCACTCAGAGTCTCTCTTTCTTTTTTGCTTATATTTTGTTTTCTTAATTTGGGGAGACTACATTTCCTTATATCATTGGTCACTATCTTTTCAAACGTTTCTAAAAAATTGCCTTTGGCAAAAGTGGGGTTAAATCTTGACTTTGACTTCAGACTAGTATGTCGAAAATTATCTGTTACTTCATGATCATTAATCGCTTGTTTCTCTAAAGGGGTTTTCATAAAGAATCTTTTAATGGTCAAATTTCTAACGAACTTCTTTACATGAATATGGGTATTAAACTTGTTCATCCTTACCGTAGGGGCATAGGATAATCCCAAATTCAGGAGTTTCTCTTGTTCACTATTTAACTTAAATTGGCTCAGATTAAAAATCCCTTTCTTTTCATTATTAACTATCTTACCCTTTTGGCTACATTTACGTGTTCCTCCTCCTCTCTTTCCTCGAGCCCTCTTTTTCTTCTTTGGGTTTGGTCTAGATTTAATCTTGGGGTGTCTCTTGATGTGCCCTCTCTTGGAGGGCTGTAGTCTAAAAAAGATTTCTCTTCAGTAGTTAGTGTTTTGGAAACAGTAGGTTCTGCTCTTAAAGGGTCAAATCTATTGTACGTTGGTGTTTCATTCTCCTTATAATCATGTCTATAATTTTCCTGTCTAAAATTATCATGTCTCACAGTATTTCTCCTCCTGGGATATTCCCATTCATTATGCCTTGGCTGATACTCTCTTTGATAGAAATTATTATAATCATTATGATTATATCTATGTTGGGAATAGTGCCTATTATAGTATTGGTTAGACCCATAGTGATTGTAATTGTTGTGATAACCTCTATTGTAATGGTTGTTTCTATAGTTATCTCTACTATGGTTGTAATTATAGCCATTAATTCTTTCTTGAAATTTTTCCTCCTGATAGTTATTACTTTGATTATAAAATGGTCTGGTGTTAGAATCAACATTTGGCTTATTTTTATGTGTATGTGTGCCCTGCACTCTTGTGCTGGTTTTGTTATTTTTAGTTGTTTGTTCATTACTAGCCTCTGTTTTTTCATTACTTTCCTTAATATCTCTCTCCATCTTGCCCCATTTAGACTTCAAAAGATCTTTATTTAAATTGTCTAGTTTGTTAATGATCACTTTTTGTTTCTCTTTAAATTCCCTATCCTCCTTCAATCCTTCTAGTTGTTCTTTTAAACTAAGTATTTCGTTTTCAATTGATACTAAGGATTCTTTACGTGATCTTTTTAAAATATCTAAGAGACTATTAGATGCCTTATTTAGTGTATCAGACCATTCCAATTGTAATTTTTGGCTCAAAGTAAAGGTACAGGTTTTATTAAATTGTAAACCCTTTGGTATTAGACCTTTAGTTGTGTATCTATTTAAAAAGACTAATTCCATTTTTTGTTTGAGCTCTTTTGTCATCGCTATTTCTAAACTATGCATAATGTCTGAGAGATTGGATGTACTTCCCACCGTATTGTCCCCTGTAAAATTCTCAACATCCATATCGAGATAAATTTTATCTCTGAAATCAAATAAATCCTCCATATATATAGAGATAAGGAGATTTTTTATCCTATAAAGTGCAATAAGTGTGACCTGAAGCTGCAACCAATCACAGGGATATAAAGTTAATGTAAAATAAAGGGGAGAGAAAGGTGCGCTAGGCCAAATCGATAACCAAACACCCCCTTAAAAAGACAAATATCCCTACAGTTGTCTAAAATAAGAGAGAAAATATACAGGTAATAAGGGAGGCGCTAAGACAAGCCAAAGGTATCAAGCACTTAAAATTTAATAAAAACACATAAGCATACAATAACATATGTATAGGGGACGTCTCCCCAAAAACGAAATACTAATAAATAAAAACTAAAATACTAAAAGATGCAATTGATAAAACTTCCACAGATTTAAAACCATACAATTTGTATAGGGCAGTCCCAATCAGTTCGTTTTAGTAGGGTCAGATAGAAATGTCTTTACTCCATATAGAATGTAACTGAGTCTGTGGTCAGCGTCTCACTAGTCAAATACCACCAAGCTGCCAAATTGATAGAGCAATAGCTGCCAAACAGTGTAAGTGGATAATAATATACATGCAATTCCAAAGTTCTCTTACTGTGTAAGATATCACTTTAGCAGAACATTCAGCCGTGTACTTTACCAGATCCTTATCCGTGAAGTAGATGTCTTTTCCCCTCGCCCGGTATTCACCTCGAGCGGGGCCGACTGAAACTTTCCGGCGTCTGACGTCACTGAAAGATGTTCCGGTTAGGAGAAGAAGCCGATTCCTGCGCTTACTTCTATGACCTGTAGTCACGGTCCTCTCAGATGAGCCCTGCACTTAGTGCTTATAGCACGCAAGGGATTGGATACTGGGCAAAGTGAAGGATATCCCAGAAATGCTGCCAAACACAAGTCCTACAGATGATTTACTCCTATTTAGGAGAAGATAGTTCCAAAATGTATAACCCGGGTTATTAAGTAGGAATCAAAAGATATGTAGATTGTTGTCACAGAAATAAAAACAACAACACTGCCAACACATACGACGCGTTTCGCCCTCCTATGGGCTTTATCAAGATAGTGGTGGCAAGTGTGAATGACCTTATTTAAAGGGGTATCATTCAGTCTGATTGGTGGTGGTTTCAATTAGCAGATTTGCTTTAAGGTGGTATTTGACTTTCAGTAGCAACTTCTTTTTAAGGTGGTATTTTTCTCTTCTGACCTTTTAAATGAAATCACACAATCTTGCTACTAAAGGGACCTCGCAGTTGTACCAGAAAAAGGACCGCAATAGAATAATAAATAGAATATTCATAAATATTTAACGGAGAATCTATATGTGATTAATAAGAGATATATAACAAATTTTTATTACATATATCACTACAAATTGGCTCAAAGGCTTCCTAATAAAAAACTGTGTAAATATATCAAATGTAAATACATGAGTATACCATAAAATGTGCTAACTGAATAAAATTACATAATTCTCATAATAAAGTGCAAAGTTAATATATAATCTTACAAGTGAAGAAAATAATCTAACAACTATACATGTGTAATAAAATTTAAAATAATTAATCATTCAAATAAAAAGGGAGAGAGATCTAATTCAGAATTTAATCCCTTAGGATATAGGGTGTCATACTTATAGATATATTCTGCTTCCCTTATAAGGAGGGTTTTTTCAATATTACCACCTCTCCAATGATTGTTTATTTTAAGAATACCCCAATATTTTAAATCCCTAGTATTACCATGGTGAACTTCCTTAAAGTGCTTATATAAATGTGTGTCCTCTTTTTCTTTTTCTATACAAAGAAGGTGTTCTCTTATTCTATCCCGGAGACTCCTCTTGGTTTCTCCGAAATAGAACAAGTTGCATGTGCATTTCAATACATATATGACATTCTTATGAGTGCATCTAATAATTCCCTTTATCGTGATATCTTCACCCAAACTATTAATTTTAAGATTCTTCAATTTTGAACTATGTGTGCATGCTTTACATGTGTAGCAGGGAAAGAAACCTGCTACACTTCTACCCTCCAGATCTAATTGTTTTTGGTCTCTTGTCTTCTTTCGTATTTCACTAGGGGCCAGAGTTGTTTTAAAATTCTTTGCTCTCTTAAAAATAAAGGTCGGTCTGTCCGCCAACTGATTCCCTATGATATTATCCTCTTTTAATAAGTGCCAGTTCCTTTTAATAATTTTTTTAATCAGATAATGGTCTGCGTTATAATCCGTTACAAATGGAACATTGATTTCGTCTCCTTTAATAATTTCCTTTGTTTTATAATTTAGAAGATCATCCCTATTCTTCATCTGTGCTTTTTTTATTGCCCCTGTAATCTTTTCCTCCTCATAACCCTTTACAGTGAATTTATCTGCTAGGACTACTACCTGTCTTTCAAAGTCCTCAATACGTGAGCAGTTTTTCCTTATCCGTAAGCTTTGGCCGAACGGGATATTGTCCTTCCATTGCTTCAAGTGGCAACTATCCGCATGTAGCAGATTGTTGCAATCTACCTCTTTAAAGTGAGTTTGTGTTTCCAATTTCTGGTCTATTACCATAATTTCTAAATCTAAAAACACCACTTTTTCTTTACTATATTGACTCACAAACTTAAGACCATTATTATTGTCGTTCATCTCTTCAAAGAGTTTTATCAAATCTTGCTCAGGACCCTTCCATATAATTAATAGGTCATCTATATAACGCTTATAGAGTACGAGGTTTGCACCGAGATCTCTACTATTAAAGAAATGCTCTTCCCAGACACCCATAAAAAGGTTGGCATAGCTCGGTGCAAACCTCGTACCCATCGCGGTCCCTTCTATCTGCAGGAAAAATTTGTTGTCGAACGAAAAATAATTATGCTCCAATATATACCTGATATTATTTAAGATAAATTTTCTTTGTTCATCCCTCATATTAGAATCCTGTTCTAAATAGTGTCTGACAGCTTGTATACCTTGTTCGTGCTTAATTATGGTATATAATGACGACACATCACATGTCGCCATTATCATGTCACTACTCCATTCTATCGATTTAAGACAATTCAGCACTTGAGTGGAGTCTTTGAGATATGAATCCAAATTAGATACATAGGGCTGAAGAAATTTGTCAATATATTGGGACACATTTGCTGATATGGAGTTAATCCCAGACACTATTGGTCTCCCCGGGGGGTTAATCAGACACTTGTGGACCTTCGGTAGGAAATAAAAAATAGGGATTCTAGGGTGGTCCGATGTTAGATATGAAAATTCTTTATCATTCAGGATTCCTTTTTTATTTCCCTCTACTAGCATTTTATCAAGAATTATTTTGTATCTTTTTGTTGGGTCACTGGTTAACAATCTATATGTTTTCTTATCATTGAGGAGTCTGTAGGCTTCTGCCATATACTTTGTTGTGTCCATTATTACTACCCCTCCACCCTTGTCCGCCGGCTTTATGGTGATTTGATTATTAGTTTGTAACTCACTCAGAGTCTCTCTTTCTTTTTTGCTTATATTTTGTTTTCTTAATTTGGGGAGACTACATTTCCTTATATCATTGGTCACTATCTTTTCAAACGTTTCTAAAAAATTGCCTTTGGCAAAAGTGGGGTTAAATCTTGACTTTGACTTCAGACTAGTATGTCGAAAATTATCTGTTACTTCATGATCATTAATCGCTTGTTTCTCTAAAGGGGTTTTCATAAAGAATCTTTTAATGGTCAAATTTCTAACGAACTTCTTTACATGAATATGGGTATTAAACTTGTTCATCCTTACCGTAGGGGCATAGGATAATCCCAAATTCAGGAGTTTCTCTTGTTCACTATTTAACTTAAATTGGCTCAGATTAAAAATCCCTTTCTTTTCATTATTAACTATCTTACCCTTTTGGCTACATTTACGTGTTCCTCCTCCTCTCTTTCCTCGAGCCCTCTTTTTCTTCTTTGGGTTTGGTCTAGATTTAATCTTGGGGTGTCTCTTGATGTGCCCTCTCTTGGAGGGCTGTAGTCTAAAAAAGATTTCTCTTCAGTAGTTAGTGTTTTGGAAACAGTAGGTTCTGCTCTTAAAGGGTCAAATCTATTGTACGTTGGTGTTTCATTCTCCTTATAATCATGTCTATAATTTTCCTGTCTAAAATTATCATGTCTCACAGTATTTCTCCTCCTGGGATATTCCCATTCATTATGCCTTGGCTGATACTCTCTTTGATTGAAATTATTATAATCATTATGATTATATCTATGTTGGGAATAGTGCCTATTATAGTATTGGTTAGACCCATAGTGATTGTAATTGTTGTGATAACCTCTATTGTAATGGTTGTTTCTATAGTTATCTCTACTATGGTTGTAATTATAGCCATTAATTCTTTCTTGAAATTTTTCCTCCTGATAGTTATTACTTTGATTATAAAATGGTCTGGTGTTAGAATCAACATTTGGCTTATTTTTATGTGTATGTGTGCCCTGCACTCTTGTGCTGGTTTTGTTATTTTTAGTTGTTTGTTCATTACTAGCCTCTGTTTTTTCATTACTTTCCTTAATATCTCTCTCCATCTTGCCCCATTTAGACTTTAAAAGATCTTTATTTAAATTGTCTAGTTTGTTAATGATCACTTTTTGTTTCTCTTTAAATTCCCTATCCTCCTTCAATCCTTCTAGTTGTTCTTTTAAACTAAGTATTTCGTTTTCAATTGATACTAAGGATTCTTTACGTGATCTTTTTAAAATATCTAAGAGACTATTAGATGCCTTATTTAGTGTATCAGACCATTCCAATTGTAATTTTTGGCTCAAAGTAAAGGTACAGGTTTTATTAAATTGTAAACCCTTTGGTATTAGACCTTTAGTTGTGTATCTATTTAAAAAGACTAATTCCATTTTTTGTTTGAGCTCTTTTGTCATCGCTATTTCTAAACTATGCATAATGTCTGAGAGATTGGATGTACTTCCCACCGTATTGTCCCCTGTAAAATTCTCAACATCCATATCGAGATAAATTTTATCTCTGAAATCAAATAAATCCTCCATATATATAGAGATAAGGAGATTTTTTATCCTATAAAGTGCAATAAGTGTGACCTGAAGCTGCAACCAATCACAGGGATATAAAGTTAATGTAAAATAAAGGGGAGAGAAAGGTGCGCTAGGCCAAATCGATAACCAAACACCCCCTTAAAAAGACAAATATCCCTACAGTTGTCTAAAATAAGAGAGAAAATATACAGGTAATAAGGGAGGCGCTAAGACAAGCCAAAGGTATCAAGCACTTAAAATTTAATAAAAACACATAAGCATACAATAACATATGTATAGGGGACGTCTCCCCAAAAACGAAATACTAATAAATAAAAACTAAAATACTAAAAGATGCAATTGATAAAACTTCCACAGATTTAAAACCATACAATTTGTATAGGGCAGTCCCAATCAGTTCGTTTTAGTAGGGTCAGATAGAAATGTCTTTACTCCATATAGAATGTAACTGAGTCTGTGGTCAGCGTCTCACTAGTCAAATACCACCAAGCTGCCAAATTGATAGAGCAATAGCTGCCAAACAGTGTAAGTGGATAATAATATACATGCAATTCCAAAGTTCTCTTACTGTGTAAGATATCACTTTAGCAGAACATTCAGCCGTGTACTTTACCAGATCCTTATCCGTGAAGTAGATGTCTTTTCCCCTCGCCCGGTATTCACCTCGAGCGGGGCCGACTGAAACTTTCCGGCGTCTGACGTCACTGAAAGATGTTCCGGTTAGGAGAAGAAGCCGATTCCTGCGCTTACTTCTATGACCTGTAGTCACGGTCCTCTCAGATGAGCCCTGCACTTAGTGCTTATAGCACGCAAGGGATTGGATACTGGGCAAAGTGAAGGATATCCCAGAAATGCTGCCAAACACAAGTCCTACAGATGATTTACTCCTATTTAGGAGAAGATAGTTCCAAAATGTATAACCCGGGTTATTAAGTAGGAATCAAAAGATATGTAGATTGTTGTCACAGAAATAAAAACAACAACACTGCCAACACATACGACGCGTTTCGCCCTCCTATGGGCTTTATCAAGATAGTGGTGGCAAGTGTGAATGACCTTATTTAAAGGGGTATCATTCAGTCTGATTGGTGGTGGTTTCAATTAGCAGATTTGCTTTAAGGTGGTATTTGACTTTCAGTAGCAACTTCTTTTTAAGGTGGTATTTTTCTCTTCTGACCTTTTAAATGAAATCACACAATCTTGCTACTAAAGGGACCTCGCAGTTGTACCAGAAAAAGGACCGCAATAGAATAATAAATAGAATATTCATAAATATTTAACGGAGAATCTATATGTGATTAATAAGAGATATATAACAAATTTTTATTACATATATCACTACAAATTGGCTCAAAGGCTTCCTAATAAAAAACTGTGTAAATATATCAAATGTAAATACATGAGTATACCATAAAATGTGCTAACTGAATAAAATTACATAATTCTCATAATAAAGTGCAAAGTTAATATATAATCTTACAAGTGAAGAAAATAATCTAACAACTATACATGTGTAATAAAATTTAAAATAATTAATCATTCAAATAAAAAGGGAGAGAGATCTAATTCAGAATTTAATCCCTTAGGATATAGGGTGTCATACTTATAGATATATTCTGCTTCCCTTATAAGGAGGGTTTTTTCAATATTACCACCTCTCCAATGATTGTTTATTTTAAGAATACCCCAATATTTTAAATCCCTAGTATTACCATGGTGAACTTCCTTAAAGTGCTTATATAAATGTGTGTCCTCTTTTTCTTTTTCTATACAAAGAAGGTGTTCTCTTATTCTATCCCGGAGACTCCTCTTGGTTTCTCCGAAATAGAACAAGTTGCATGTGCATTTCAATACATATATGACATTCTTATGAGTGCATCTAATAATTCCCTTTATCGTGATATCTTCACCCAAACTATTAATTTTAAGATTCTTCAATTTTGAACTATGTGTGCATGCTTTACATGTGTAGCAGGGAAAGAAACCTGCTACACTTCTACCCTCCAGATCTAATTGTTTTTGGTCTCTTGTCTTCTTTCGTATTTCACTAGGGGCCAGAGTTGTTTTAAAATTCTTTGCTCTCTTAAAAATAAAGGTCGGTCTGTCCGCCAACTGATTCCCTATGATATTATCCTCTTTTAATAAGTGCCAGTTCCTTTTAATAATTTTTTTAATCAGATAATGGTCTGCGTTATAATCCGTTACAAATGGAACATTGATTTCGTCTCCTTTAATAATTTCCTTTGTTTTATAATTTAGAAGATCATCCCTATTCTTCATCTGTGCTTTTTTTATTGCCCCTGTAATCTTTTCCTCCTCATAACCCTTTACAGTGAATTTATCTGCTAGGACTACTACCTGTCTTTCAAAGTCCTCAATACGTGAGCAGTTTTTCCTTATCCGTAAGCTTTGGCCGAACGGGATATTGTCCTTCCATTGCTTCAAGTGGCAACTATCCGCATGTAGCAGATTGTTGCAATCTACCTCTTTAAAGTGAGTTTGTGTTTCCAATTTCTGGTCTATTACCATAATTTCTAAATCTAAAAACACCACTTTTTCTTTACTATATTGACTCACAAACTTAAGACCATTATTATTGTCGTTCATCTCTTCAAAGAGTTTTATCAAATCTTGCTCAGGACCCTTCCATATAATTAATAGGTCATCTATATAACGCTTATAGAGTACGAGGTTTGCACCGAGATCTCTACTATTAAAGAAATGCTCTTCCCAGACACCCATAAAAAGGTTGGCATAGCTCGGTGCAAACCTCGTACCCATCGCGGTCCCTTCTATCTGCAGGAAAAATTTGTTGTCGAACGAAAAATAATTATGCTCCAATATATACCTGATATTATTTAAGATAAATTTTCTTTGTTCATCCCTCATATTAGAATCCTGTTCTAAATAGTGTCTGACAGCTTGTATACCTTGTTCGTGCTTAATTATGGTATATAATGACGACACATCACATGTCGCCATTATCATGTCACTACTCCATTCTATCGATTTAAGACAATTCAGCACTTGAGTGGAGTCTTTGAGATATGAATCCAAATTAGATACATAGGGCTGAAGAAATTTGTCAATATATTGGGACACATTTGCTGATATGGAGTTAATCCCAGACACTATTGGTCTCCCCGGGGGGTTAATCAGACACTTGTGGACCTTCGGTAGGAAATAAAAAATAGGGATTCTAGGGTGGTCCGATGTTAGATATGAAAATTCTTTATCATTCAGGATTCCTTTTTTATTTCCCTCTACTAGCATTTTATCAAGAATTATTTTGTATCTTTTTGTTGGGTCACTGGTTAACAATCTATATGTTTTCTTATCATTGAGGAGTCTGTAGGCTTCTGCCATATACTTTGTTGTGTCCATTATTACTACCCCTCCACCCTTGTCCGCCGGCTTTATGGTGATTTGATTATTAGTTTGTAACTCACTCAGAGTCTCTCTTTCTTTTTTGCTTATATTTTGTTTTCTTAATTTGGGGAGACTACATTTCCTTATATCATTGGTCACTATCTTTTCAAACGTTTCTAAAAAATTGCCTTTGGCAAAAGTGGGGTTAAATCTTGACTTTGACTTCAGACTAGTATGTCGAAAATTATCTGTTACTTCATGATCATTAATCGCTTGTTTCTCTAAAGGGGTTTTCATAAAGAATCTTTTAATGGTCAAATTTCTAACGAACTTCTTTACATGAATATGGGTATTAAACTTGTTCATCCTTACCGTAGGGGCATAGGATAATCCCAAATTCAGGAGTTTCTCTTGTTCACTATTTAACTTAAATTGGCTCAGATTAAAAATCCCTTTCTTTTCATTATTAACTATCTTACCCTTTTGGCTACATTTACGTGTTCCTCCTCCTCTCTTTCCTCGAGCCCTCTTTTTCTTCTTTGGGTTTGGTCTAGATTTAATCTTGGGGTGTCTCTTGATGTGCCCTCTCTTGGAGGGCTGTAGTCTAAAAAAGATTTCTCTTCAGTAGTTAGTGTTTTGGAAACAGTAGGTTCTGCTCTTAAAGGGTCAAATCTATTGTACGTTGGTGTTTCATTCTCCTTATAATCATGTCTATAATTTTCCTGTCTAAAATTATCATGTCTCACAGTATTTCTCCTCCTGGGATATTCCCATTCATTATGCCTTGGCTGATACTCTCTTTGATTGAAATTATTATAATCATTATGATTATATCTATGTTGGGAATAGTGCCTATTATAGTATTGGTTAGACCCATAGTGATTGTAATTGTTGTGATAACCTCTATTGTAATGGTTGTTTCTATAGTTATCTCTACTATGGTTGTAATTATAGCCATTAATTCTTTCTTGAAATTTTTCCTCCTGATAGTTATTACTTTGATTATAAAATGGTCTGGTGTTAGAATCAACATTTGGCTTATTTTTATGTGTATGTGTGCCCTGCACTCTTGTGCTGGTTTTGTTATTTTTAGTTGTTTGTTCATTACTAGCCTCTGTTTTTTCATTACTTTCCTTAATATCTCTCTCCATCTTGCCCCATTTAGACTTTAAAAGATCTTTATTTAAATTGTCTAGTTTGTTAATGATCACTTTTTGTTTCTCTTTAAATTCCCTATCCTCCTTCAATCCTTCTAGTTGTTCTTTTAAACTAAGTATTTCGTTTTCAATTGATACTAAGGATTCTTTACGTGATCTTTTTAAAATATCTAAGAGACTATTAGATGCCTTATTTAGTGTATCAGACCATTCCAATTGTAATTTTTGGCTCAAAGTAAAGGTACAGGTTTTATTAAATTGTAAACCCTTTGGTATTAGACCTTTAGTTGTGTATCTATTTAAAAAGACTAATTCCATTTTTTGTTTGAGCTCTTTTGTCATCGCTATTTCTAAACTATGCATAATGTCTGAGAGATTGGATGTACTTCCCACCGTATTGTCCCCTGTAAAATTCTCAACATCCATATCGAGATAAATTTTATCTCTGAAATCAAATAAATCCTCCATATATATAGAGATAAGGAGATTTTTTATCCTATAAAGTGCAATAAGTGTGACCTGAAGCTGCAACCAATCACAGGGATATAAAGTTAATGTAAAATAAAGGGGAGAGAAAGGTGCGCTAGGCCAAATCGATAACCAAACACCCCCTTAAAAAGACAAATATCCCTACAGTTGTCTAAAATAAGAGAGAAAATATACAGGTAATAAGGGAGGCGCTAAGACAAGCCAAAGGTATCAAGCACTTAAAATTTAATAAAAACACATAAGCATACAATAACATATGTATAGGGGACGTCTCCCCAAAAACGAAATACTAATAAATAAAAACTAAAATACTAAAAGATGCAATTGATAAAACTTCCACAGATTTAAAACCATACAATTTGTATAGGGCAGTCCCAATCAGTTCGTTTTAGTAGGGTCAGATAGAAATGTCTTTACTCCATATAGAATGTAACTGAGTCTGTGGTCAGCGTCTCACTAGTCAAATACCACCAAGCTGCCAAATTGATAGAGCAATAGCTGCCAAACAGTGTAAGTGGATAATAATATACATGCAATTCCAAAGTTCTCTTACTGTGTAAGATATCACTTTAGCAGAACATTCAGCCGTGTACTTTACCAGATCCTTATCCGTGAAGTAGATGTCTTTTCCCCTCGCCCGGTATTCACCTCGAGCGGGGCCGACTGAAACTTTCCGGCGTCTGACGTCACTGAAAGATGTTCCGGTTAGGAGAAGAAGCCGATTCCTGCGCTTACTTCTATGACCTGTAGTCACGGTCCTCTCAGATGAGCCCTGCACTTAGTGCTTATAGCACGCAAGGGATTGGATACTGGGCAAAGTGAAGGATATCCCAGAAATGCTGCCAAACACAAGTCCTACAGATGATTTACTCCTATTTAGGAGAAGATAGTTCCAAAATGTATAACCCGGGTTATTAAGTAGGAATCAAAAGATATGTAGATTGTTGTCACAGAAATAAAAACAACAACACTGCCAACACATACGACGCGTTTCGCCCTCCTATGGGCTTTATCAAGATAGTGGTGGCAAGTGTGAATGACCTTATTTAAAGGGGTATCATTCAGTCTGATTGGTGGTGGTTTCAATTAGCAGATTTGCTTTAAGGTGGTATTTGACTTTCAGTAGCAACTTCTTTTTAAGGTGGTATTTTTCTCTTCTGACCTTTTAAATGAAATCACACAATCTTGCTACTAAAGGGACCTCGCAGTTGTACCAGAAAAAGGACCGCAATAGAATAATAAATAGAATATTCATAAATATTTAACGGAGAATCTATATGTGATTAATAAGAGATATATAACAAATTTTTATTACATATATCACTACAAATTGGCTCAAAGGCTTCCTAATAAAAAACTGTGTAAATATATCAAATGTAAATACATGAGTATACCATAAAATGTGCTAACTGAATAAAATTACATAATTCTCATAATAAAGTGCAAAGTTAATATATAATCTTACAAGTGAAGAAAATAATCTAACAACTATACATGTGTAATAAAATTTAAAATAATTAATCATTCAAATAAAAAGGGAGAGAGATCTAATTCAGAATTTAATCCCTTAGGATATAGGGTGTCATACTTATAGATATATTCTGCTTCCCTTATAAGGAGGGTTTTTTCAATATTACCACCTCTCCAATGATTGTTTATTTTAAGAATACCCCAATATTTTAAATCCCTAGTATTACCATGGTGAACTTCCTTAAAGTGCTTATATAAATGTGTGTCCTCTTTTTCTTTTTCTATACAAAGAAGGTGTTCTCTTATTCTATCCCGGAGACTCCTCTTGGTTTCTCCGAAATAGAACAAGTTGCATGTGCATTTCAATACATATATGACATTCTTATGAGTGCATCTAATAATTCCCTTTATCGTGATATCTTCACCCAAACTATTAATTTTAAGATTCTTCAATTTTGAACTATGTGTGCATGCTTTACATGTGTAGCAGGGAAAGAAACCTGCTACACTTCTACCCTCCAGATCTAATTGTTTTTGGTCTCTTGTCTTCTTTCGTATTTCACTAGGGGCCAGAGTTGTTTTAAAATTCTTTGCTCTCTTAAAAATAAAGGTCGGTCTGTCCGCCAACTGATTCCCTATGATATTATCCTCTTTTAATAAGTGCCAGTTCCTTTTAATAATTTTTTTAATCAGATAATGGTCTGCGTTATAATCCGTTACAAATGGAACATTGATTTCGTCTCCTTTAATAATTTCCTTTGTTTTATAATTTAGAAGATCATCCCTATTCTTCATCTGTGCTTTTTTTATTGCCCCTGTAATCTTTTCCTCCTCATAACCCTTTACAGTGAATTTATCTGCTAGGACTACTACCTGTCTTTCAAAGTCCTCAATACGTGAGCAGTTTTTCCTTATCCGTAAGCTTTGGCCGAACGGGATATTGTCCTTCCATTGCTTCAAGTGGCAACTATCCGCATGTAGCAGATTGTTGCAATCTACCTCTTTAAAGTGAGTTTGTGTTTCCAATTTCTGGTCTATTACCATAATTTCTAAATCTAAAAACACCACTTTTTCTTTACTATATTGACTCACAAACTTAAGACCATTATTATTGTCGTTCATCTCTTCAAAGAGTTTTATCAAATCTTGCTCAGGACCCTTCCATATAATTAATAGGTCATCTATATAACGCTTATAGAGTACGAGGTTTGCACCGAGATCTCTACTATTAAAGAAATGCTCTTCCCAGACACCCATAAAAAGGTTGGCATAGCTCGGTGCAAACCTCGTACCCATCGCGGTCCCTTCTATCTGCAGGAAAAATTTGTTGTCGAACGAAAAATAATTATGCTCCAATATATACCTGATATTATTTAAGATAAATTTTCTTTGTTCATCCCTCATATTAGAATCCTGTTCTAAATAGTGTCTGACAGCTTGTATACCTTGTTCGTGCTTAATTATGGTATATAATGACGACACATCACATGTCGCCATTATCATGTCACTACTCCATTCTATCGATTTAAGACAATTCAGCACTTGAGTGGAGTCTTTGAGATATGAATCCAAATTAGATACATAGGGCTGAAGAAATTTGTCAATATATTGGGACACATTTGCTGATATGGAGTTAATCCCAGACACTATTGGTCTCCCCGGGGGGTTAAACCGGGGTTAAACCGGAGAAACCAAGAGGAGTCTCCGGGATAGAATAAGAGAACACCTTCTTTGTATAGAAAAAGAAAAAGAGGACACACATTTATATAAGCACTTTAAGGAAGTTCACCATGGTAATACTAGGGATTTAAAATATTGGGGTATTCTTAAAATAAACAATCATTGGAGAGGTGGTAATATTGAAAAAACCCTCCTTATAAGGGAAGCAGAATATATCTATAAGTATGACACCCTATATCCTAAGGGATTAAATTCTGAATTAGATCTCTCTCCCTTTTTATTTGAATGATTAATTATTTTAAATTTTATTACACATGTATAGTTGTTAGATTATTTTCTTCACTTGTAAGATTATATATTAACTTTGCACTTTATTATGAGAATTATGTAATTTTATTCAGTTAGCACATTTTATGGTATACTCATGTATTTACATTTGATATATTTACACAGTTTTTTATTAGGAAGCCTTTGAGCCAATTTGTAGTGATATATGTAATAAAAATTTGTTATATATCTCTTATTAATCACATATAGATTCTCCGTTAAATATTTATGAATATTCTATTTATTATTCTATTGCGGTCCTTTTTCTGGTACAACTGCGAGGTCCCTTTAGTAGCAAGATTGTGTGATTTCATTTAAAAGGTCAGAAGAGAAAAATACCACCTTAAAAAGAAGTTGCTACTGAAAGTCAAATACCACCTTAAAGCAAATCTGCTAATTGAAACCACCACCAATCAGACTGAATGATACCCCTTTAAATAAGGTCATTCACACTTGCCACCACTATCTTGATAAAGCCCATAGGAGGGCGAAACGCGTCGTATGTGTTGGCAGTGTTGTTGTTTTTATTTCTGTGACAACAATCTACATATCTTTTGATTCCTACTTAATAACCCGGGTTATACATTTTGGAACTATCTTCTCCTAAATAGGAGTAAATCATCTGTAGGACTTGTGTTTGGCAGCATTTCTGGGATATCCTTCACTTTGCCCAGTATCCAATCCCTTGCGTGCTATAAGCACTAAGTGCAGGGCTCATCTGAGAGGACCGTGACTACAGGTCATAGAAGTAAGCGCAGGAATCGGCTTCTTCTCCTAACCGGAACATCTTTCAGTGACGTCAGACGCCGGAAAGTTTCAGTCGGCCCCGCTCGAGGTGAATACCGGGCGAGGGGAAAAGACATCTACTTCACGGATAAGGATCTGGTAAAGTACACGGCTGAATGTTCTGCTAAAGTGATATCTTACACAGTAAGAGAACTTTGGAATTGCATGTATATTATTATCCACTTACACTGTTTGGCAGCTATTGCTCTATCAATTTGGCAGCTTGGTGGTATTTGACTAGTGAGACGCTGACCACAGACTCAGTTACATTCTATATGGAGTAAAGACATTTCTATCTGACCCTACTAAAACGAACTGATTGGGACTGCCCTATACAAATTGTATGGTTTTAAATCTGTGGAAGTTTTATCAATTGCATCTTTTAGTATTTTAGTTTTTATTTATTAGTATTTCGTTTTTGGGGAGACGTCCCCTATACATATGTTATTGTATGCTTATGTGTTTTTATTAAATTTTAAGTGCTTGATACCTTTGGCTTGTCTTAGCGCCTCCCTTATTACCTGTATATTTTCTCTCTTATTTTAGACAACTGTAGGGATATTTGTCTTTTTAAGGGGGTGTTTGGTTATCGATTTGGCCTAGCGCACCTTTCTCTCCCCTTTATTTTACATTAACTTTATATCCCTGTGATTGGTTGCAGCTTCAGGTCACACTTATTGCACTTTATAGGATAAAAAATCTCCTTATCTCTATATATATGGAGGATTTATTTGATTTCAGAGATAAAATTTATCTCGATATGGATGTTGAGAATTTTACAGGGGACAATACGGTGGGAAGTACATCCAATCTCTCAGACATTATGCATAGTTTAGAAATAGCGATGACAAAAGAGCTCAAACAAAAAATGGAATTAGTCTTTTTAAATAGATACACAACTAAAGGTCTAATACCAAAGGGTTTACAATTTAATAAAACCTGTACCTTTACTTTGAGCCAAAAATTACAATTGGAATGGTCTGATACACTAAATAAGGCATCTAATAGTCTCTTAGATATTTTAAAAAGATCACGTAAAGAATCCTTAGTATCAATTGAAAACGAAATACTTAGTTTAAAAGAACAACTAGAAGGATTGAAGGAGGATAGGGAATTTAAAGAGAAACAAAAAGTGATCATTAACAAACTAGACAATTTAAATAAAGATCTTTTAAAGTCTAAATGGGGCAAGATGGAGAGAGATATTAAGGAAAGTAATGAAAAAACAGAGGCTAGTAATGAACAAACAACTAAAAATAACAAAACCAGCACAAGAGTGCAGGGCACACATACACATAAAAATAAGCCAAATGTTGATTCTAACACCAGACCATTTTATAATCAAAGTAATAACTATCAGGAGGAAAAATTTCAAGAAAGAATTAATGGCTATAATTACAACCATAGTAGAGATAACTATAGAAACAACCATTACAATAGAGGTTATCACAACAATTACAATCACTATGGGTCTAACCAATACTATAATAGGCACTATTCCCAACATAGATATAATCATAATGATTATAATAATTTCAATCAAAGAGAGTATCAGCCAAGGCATAATGAATGGGAATATCCCAGGAGGAGAAATACTGTGAGACATGATAATTTTAGACAGGAAAATTATAGACATGATTATAAGGAGAATGAAACACCAACGTACAATAGATTTGACCCTTTAAGAGCAGAACCTACTGTTTCCAAAACACTAACTACTGAAGAGAAATCTTTTTTAGACTACAGCCCTCCAAGAGAGGGCACATCAAGAGACACCCCAAGATTAAATCTAGACCAAACCCAAAGAAGAAAAAGAGGGCTCGAGGAAAGAGAGGAGGAGGAACACGTAAATGTAGCCAAAAGGGTAAGATAGTTAATAATGAAAAGAAAGGGATTTTTAATCTGAGCCAATTTAAGTTAAATAGTGAACAAGAGAAACTCCTGAATTTGGGATTATCCTATGCCCCTACGGTAAGGATGAACAAGTTTAATACCCATATTCATGTAAAGAAGTTCGTTAGAAATTTGACCATTAAAAGATTCTTTATGAAAACCCCTTTAGAGAAACAAGCGATTAATGATCATGAAGTAACAGATAATTTTCGACATACTAGTCTGAAGTCAAAGTCAAGATTTAACCCCACTTTTGCCAAAGGCAATTTTTTAGAAACGTTTGAAAAGATAGTGACCAATGATATAAGGAAATGTAGTCTCCCCAAATTAAGAAAACAAAATATAAGCAAAAAAGAAAGAGAGACTCTGAGTGAGTTACAAACTAATAATCAAATCACCATAAAGCCGGCGGACAAGGGTGGAGGGGTAGTAATAATGGACACAACAAAGTATATGGCAGAAGCCTACAGACTCCTCAATGATAAGAAAACATATAGATTGTTAACCAGTGACCCAACAAAAAGATACAAAATAATTCTTGATAAAATGCTAGTAGAGGGAAATAAAAAAGGAATCCTGAATGATAAAGAATTTTCATATCTAACATCGGACCACCCTAGAATCCCTATTTTTTATTTCCTACCGAAGGTCCACAAGTGTCTGATTAACCCCCCGGGGAGACCAATAGTGTCTGGGATTAACTCCATATCAGCAAATGTGTCCCAATATATTGACAAATTTCTTCAGCCCTATGTATCTAATTTGGATTCATATCTCAAAGACTCCACTCAAGTGCTGAATTGTCTTAAATCGATAGAATGGAGTAGTGACATGATAATGGCGACATGTGATGTGTCGTCATTATATACCATAATTAAGCACGAACAAGGTATACAAGCTGTCAGACACTATTTAGAACAGGATTCTAATATGAGGGATGAACAAAGAAAATTTATCTTAAATAATATCAGGTATATATTGGAGCATAATTATTTTTCGTTCGACAACAAATTTTTCCTGCAGATAGAAGGGACCGCGATGGGTACGAGGTTTGCACCGAGCTATGCCAACCTTTTTATGGGTGTCTGGGAAGAGCATTTCTTTAATAGTAGAGATCTCGGTGCAAACCTCGTACTCTATAAGCGTTATATAGATGACCTATTAATTATATGGAAGGGTCCTGAGCAAGATTTGATAAAACTCTTTGAAGAGATGAACGACAATAATAATGGTCTTAAGTTTGTGAGTCAATATAGTAAAGAAAAAGTGGTGTTTTTAGATTTAGAAATTATGGTAATAGACCAGAAATTGGAAACACAAACTCACTTTAAAGAGGTAGATTGCAACAATCTGCTACATGCGGATAGTTGCCACTTGAAGCAATGGAAGGACAATATACCGTTCGGCCAAAGCTTACGGATAAGGAAAAACTGCTCACGTATTGAGGACTTTGAAAGACAGGTAGTAGTCCTAGCAGATAAATTCACTGTAAAGGGTTATGAGGAGGAAAAGATTACAGGGGCAATAAAAAAAGCACAGATGAAGAATAGGGATGATCTTCTAAATTATAAAACAAAGGAAATTATTAAAGGAGACGAAATCAATGTTCCATTTGTAACGGATTATAACGCAGACCATTATCTGATTAAAAAAATTATTAAAAGGAACTGGCACTTATTAAAAGAGGATAATATCATAGGGAATCAGTTGGCGGACAGACCGACCTTTATTTTTAAGAGAGCAAAGAATTTTAAAACAACTCTGGCCCCTAGTGAAATACGAAAGAAGACAAGAGACCAAAAACAATTAGATCTGGAGGGTAGAAGTGTAGCAGGTTTCTTTCCCTGCTACACATGTAAAGCATGCACACATAGTTCAAAATTGAAGAATCTTAAAATTAATAGTTTGGGTGAAGATATCACGATAAAGGGAATTATTAGATGCACTCATAAGAATGTCATATATGTATTGAAATGCACATGCAACTTGTTCTATTTCGGAGAAACCAAGAGGAGTCTCCGGGATAGAATAAGAGAACACCTTCTTTGTATAGAAAAAGAAAAAGAGGACACACATTTATATAAGCACTTTAAGGAAGTTCACCATGGTAATACTAGGGATTTAAAATATTGGGGTATTCTTAAAATAAACAATCATTGGAGAGGTGGTAATATTGAAAAAACCCTCCTTATAAGGGAAGCAGAATATATCTATAAGTATGACACCCTATATCCTAAGGGATTAAATTCTGAATTAGATCTCTCTCCCTTTTTATTTGAATGATTAATTATTTTAAATTTTATTACACATGTATAGTTGTTAGATTATTTTCTTCACTTGTAAGATTATATATTAACTTTGCACTTTATTATGAGAATTATGTAATTTTATTCAGTTAGCACATTTTATGGTATACTCATGTATTTACATTTGATATATTTACACAGTTTTTTATTAGGAAGCCTTTGAGCCAATTTGTAGTGATATATGTAATAAAAATTTGTTATATATCTCTTATTAATCACATATAGATTCTCCGTTAAATATTTATGAATATTCTATTTATTATTCTATTGCGGTCCTTTTTCTGGTACAACTGCGAGGTCCCTTTAGTAGCAAGATTGTGTGATTTCATTTAAAAGGTCAGAAGAGAAAAATACCACCTTAAAAAGAAGTTGCTACTGAAAGTCAAATACCACCTTAAAGCAAATCTGCTAATTGAAACCACCACCAATCAGACTGAATGATACCCCTTTAAATAAGGTCATTCACACTTGCCACCACTATCTTGATAAAGCCCATAGGAGGGCGAAACGCGTCGTATGTGTTGGCAGTGTTGTTGTTTTTATTTCTGTGACAACAATCTACATATCTTTTGATTCCTACTTAATAACCCGGGTTATACATTTTGGAACTATCTTCTCCTAAATAGGAGTAAATCATCTGTAGGACTTGTGTTTGGCAGCATTTCTGGGATATCCTTCACTTTGCCCAGTATCCAATCCCTTGCGTGCTATAAGCACTAAGTGCAGGGCTCATCTGAGAGGACCGTGACTACAGGTCATAGAAGTAAGCGCAGGAATCGGCTTCTTCTCCTAACCGGAACATCTTTCAGTGACGTCAGACGCCGGAAAGTTTCAGTCGGCCCCGCTCGAGGTGAATACCGGGCGAGGGGAAAAGACATCTACTTCACGGATAAGGATCTGGTAAAGTACACGGCTGAATGTTCTGCTAAAGTGATATCTTACACAGTAAGAGAACTTTGGAATTGCATGTATATTATTATCCACTTACACTGTTTGGCAGCTATTGCTCTATCAATTTGGCAGCTTGGTGGTATTTGACTAGTGAGACGCTGACCACAGACTCAGTTACATTCTATATGGAGTAAAGACATTTCTATCTGACCCTACTAAAACGAACTGATTGGGACTGCCCTATACAAATTGTATGGTTTTAAATCTGTGGAAGTTTTATCAATTGCATCTTTTAGTATTTTAGTTTTTATTTATTAGTATTTCGTTTTTGGGGAGACGTCCCCTATACATATGTTATTGTATGCTTATGTGTTTTTATTAAATTTTAAGTGCTTGATACCTTTGGCTTGTCTTAGCGCCTCCCTTATTACCTGTATATTTTCTACTGGTATAGTGGTCTGAAGGAGCTCTTCGGTTTTTCTTATTATATGTTGCCAATATTGGTTTATCTGTAAGCACCACCACCACATATGGCCCATACCGCTTCCCACATGGCCGAATCTCCAACAGTGGTTGCTGATTTTAGGGAATAAGCAATGCAGTCTTCTGGGGGTTAAATACCAGCAGTGTAGGATTTTATAGTTCATTTCTAGGATAGAGGAGGAGATGGATGATGTTTTAATGTTATTGAAGATGTTATTGGCTGTTTGAGGTAGTATTATGGTTCCTAACTCTTTTTCCCACATTTTTGTGGAATATGGCAAATTGCCCGGGGGAGGTTGTGAAAGTTTTTTATTGAAGGAGAGGCGGATAGGGATATTTGATACGTAAATGTTTATCTATTAATTGATTTGGGTATGTATGTATGGATATGTCTGTTTTTGGGTTTGTAGTGTATTGTGAAGCTCTGTCTTGTCTAGAGGGGATTCAGGGTTGTCTAGAAGCGAAGTTAGAGGCCCTGGTCTTGTTGATAGGTAAGGGTTTTTCTTGTTTGCGATTTCCCATTGCCTGAGTGTTTTCTTTGTAATGGGGCTTGTAACTGTTTTAGTTATGTTTGGGAATTCTGGATTCCAGCATATATGTGAGAGATTTAAACCCTGGTTGATTTTGTTTTCTAGAGGGACCCATCTCTTCAGTTCACCATGTATTTTCCAGTCCATTATTCTTTGAATGAATATGGATATTCTATTTGTTTCTAGGTCAGGGACCCCAAGCCCTCCCTGGTTTTTAGAAAGTGACATGGTTTGTTTATTAATTCTGGGAGGTTTTCTGTTCCATATAAAGAAGCTGATCAATTGTTGTATTTGTTTTATGTAACGGTGGGGAAGGGGAATAGAAAGCATTTGCATTACGTAAAGGAGTCAGTGGAATATGTTCATTTTAATAGTATTAATGCGCCCTATCCAGGAGAGTCGTTTAGATATAATCGCTGCCTTAATTGGGAAATAATTTGCTCTATATATGCTTTCTATATTAATAGTTAAGTGAATTCCTAAGAATTTTAGAGATCATTTGCACCATTTAAATGGGCTGAGGGATTTTATTTTAACTTCTATTTGAGGTCGTAGAGATAAGACTAAGATCTCAGATTTTGTTTGATTTACTAGGAAGTTTGTTAATTTATTGAAGGTTTTTAGTTCTGATTGTAAATTAGTTATTGATTTTTCAGAATGTCATCTGTGAACAAAGATACTTTATATTATTTGTTGTCTATTTTAATGCCCAGAATCTACGGGTTGTCCCTAATCTTCATGGCAAGTGTTTCAATCAGGCAGGTGAACAGGAGAGGGGATAAGGGACAGCCCTGTCTAGTGTCATTAGAGATTAAAAATGGGGAGCAAAGTATGCCATTAAAGGAATAGTAAACCCCAAAATATTATTTTATGATTCAGATAGAACATACAGCTTTAAACAACTTTCATTGTATTCATTTTTTAACAAGGGATACTAAGAGAACAAACCACATTTGAAAATATAAGTGAATTTAAAGCATCTTAAAATGACTTTTTAAAATTTGACTTTCCTATCCCTTTAAGTGCTATTCGAGCGCTGGGAGATGAGTATAGTGCAAAAATACTATTTATTACTGTGTCGCCAAGGCCAAAGGCTTCTAGGGTAGCTCTTAAAAAAAGCCAGTTAATCCTGTCAAATGCCTTTTTGGTCTCGGTGGACAACAGTACTGATGGGATATTTTTGTTTCTGGTATGCCAAATTAAGTGAAGGTTTTGTACTGTATTATCCTTCGCCTCTCGGCAAGGAATGAAACCAACTTGGTCTTGATTTATTAAACTAGGTAATAGTAGGTTTAGACTGTTCGTTATCATTTTGGCAAATATTTTTATGTCAGAATTTAATAAAGAAATGGGCCGATAGTTAGAAACCTGATTAGGGGATTTGTTTGGTTTGGGGATTACCATTATATATGTGCTTGGAGGGCTGAGGGAGGGAATGATCTATTATTATCTCTACTTTGGAAATAATCTAGAAGATAGTATCTTAGAGTCTCCTTAAAGGGACAGTATACACTCATTTTCATATAACTGCATGTAATAGATACTACTATAAAGAATAAGATGCACAGATACTGATATAAAAATCCAGTATAAAATGGTTAAAAAATGTACTTAGAAGCTGTCAGTTTAGCTCTGTTGAAAAGGCAGCTGGAAAGCCCACTGCAAGTGGAAAATAAGACACTCCCCCCCCCCTTCTTTTGCATATGAAAAGACCCTTTACACAAACAGGAGCAAGCTGGAGAAGGTAGCTGACGTTATTCAAATAAAACTTTGGGGCTTGGTAAGGAGTCTGAAAATCAGAGCAATGTTATTTAAAAATAAGCAAAAATATAATTAAAAAAAAAAAAAACTTTATGGGCTTTATAAATAGATCATCTACAAAACATTTATGCAAAGAAAAAATGAGTGTATAATAGCCCTTTAAACAAGGTGTAATAAGTGTTTCCAAATCCATCAGAGCCTGGGGATTTTCCATTAGGCAAAGAGAAAATAGCTTTTCAAAGTTCACCACCTTTTAAGTTCTAAGAAAAAACAGTGAGAACTGTAGGGTGGAAATGTTTACAGAATTACACAAAGATTTGAGAGAAACATTTTATACATAACCATGGAACACCCATATTCAGCAAATTTTTACGAAAAAACAAGTACGTTTTGCATTTTCTACTTCTAAGTTTGTATTTCTATGTGTTCTTTGCACATGCAGTGGACTTAAATTATAATTTACACTGTGCATATTTAATACAATTTATTCCTGTGTAATTGACATTCAAATTTTATGTTTTTGATAAAAAAGGATTTTTTGCTAAACCATTTTTTCTACGATATTTGATGCACCTTAAAAATACAATTATTTTTGTGTCAATGGTTAAATTTTTCATTTTTGGATGATTTTTAAATTATGATTTTCATTGTGCACTTTTGTAATATATGCATTTCCTTCCCATACATAAATTCTTAGCGAGACACCATGTTTTAAGGGTAAAAAGTGACTTTATATAATTCTACCATGAAAGTAAAAGGACTGGTGAGCATTCTTCCAGAATCTCACCAGCCAAGAGGGCTGTTTAGGATCAGGCTCTTAGACAAATTAGAGTTCTCACACAAATTTAAAAAGAAAGCCAAGAAATCCTGAAGTAAAAAAAAAAAAAGAAGCACAGATTTTTAGGTAATACACATAACAATAAATTAAGAATTGATTTTAGTTATTGTAGTTAGTAGAATGTTACAGATATCTGAACAAAAATATAAGGTATACTTTCAAATGAATATACTGTAAATTAAAAGGCAAAAGCAAGAGATGCAAACATATTTTCTGACATTCTCTAAATAAGCCAAAAAATAACACTCTCTAATCTAAAGTACTTAAAAGCTAAAATCCATAATGTAGCTATGGGAAAAAATGTTAAAGCATTGTGAGACTTTCCCTCATATTCTGTATTTCATTTTAACACAGTACATGATATGAAGCATTTTGTTTAAAATGGATATTTCAGTTTTTTTGTAGTTTTACGATCTTATTTGAGTGTTTACTCATATTTTTGTTGTTGTTTTTTTTTTTTGGGGGGGGGGGGTTGTGTTTTTTCCCCCTACATACTAACAATTTTAATTATTAATGTTCTGAAATTACTGCTTCTTTAGCAACCAGAATGAGAAACGCTTGCAATTAGATGCTTGATACGGCTATAAAATAATCACCTGAACTAGCTCAAGCAGCCCTGGGTATATTTTCTAGGGCTGCCGTGATTTTTACGGGAATGACACTCCCAGCCTTTAAAGGTGCCCAGCTCTCCCAGCTATCTGTCTTCCTGCTGTAGCCAAACACTGTCCCTCAGATTATTACAATAAACAGCAACAAACTGAATCCATAGAGTATAAATGGATGTTAAGGTAGAAGCCTGAGGGGAAAACATGGGTGACTGTGTATTGCTGAAACCTATAACAAATGCCTCACCTTCTTAGTAGCATCTCACTGAGGCTGCAAGGTTCAGCAGTTAGAACTCAATATAAAAATATCTAATAAAGCACCTATTTCCAATTCAGGGGTAGATTACGAGTGGAGCGCTATTTATTGCTCCCTCTTGCTTGCTAACTATACTTGACTAAGGCTTTTTGCAAGCGTTGATTAACACATGTTTTACAAGTTGAAAGTAAAACGTTTCCACTCGGGCACTAACTCGTCTTGTGCAAAAAGCTGAAGTTAGAATATTGTGACCGTATTAACGTATTCTCCCATAGACTTCAATGGAGAGCGAAAAGTGGACTGTGAGCTGGACTAACACGGCTACTCCAATTAACGTTCGGTATATATATATGTTTATATATAGGTATAGATTTATACATATATATATATTTATATGAATATCTATTTATAAATACTTAGAACATATTCCCCTATGTGAAGAATTTTGGAATGTGACACATTTACACTAAAAATAAAGTATAACACTTTATTAAATATGAATATTGCATAAATATGCTTTTAGATATATACAGCTACTTAAAGGGACAGTAAACACCAGAATTTGTATTGTTTAAAAAGGTAGATAATCATTTTATTACCCATTCCCCAGTTTTGCATACCCAACACAGTTATAATAATAACCTCTGTTATTACCTTGTATCTATGCCTCGGCAAACAGCCCCCTTATTTCAGTTCTTTTGACAGACTTGCATTTTTAGCCAATTAGTGCTGACTCCTAGGACTCCTAGGAGCTTCACGTGCCTGAGCTCAATGTTATCTATATGAAACACATTAACTAATGCCCTCTAGTGGTAAAAAACTGCCAAAATGCTTTCAGATTAGAAGCGGCCTTCAAGGTCTAAGAAATGAGCATATGAACCTCCTAGGTTTAGAATTCAACTAAGAATACCAAGAGAACAAAGCAAAATTAGTAATTAAAGTAAATTGGAAAGTTGTTTAAAATTACATGACCTATTTAAATCATGAATTTTTTTTTTTACTTGACTGTCCCTTTAACTGCAAAGGGCTCCAATGCACACACACATATATATATATATAGAGAGATAGATAGATAGATAGATAGATAGATATATATAGAGATATGTATACAAATGTGTTTGTGTTTATATGTGTATATATGTCTGTAAATACATATATTGTACATATTTAGACATGTTTATGTATGTATCTCTATGTTAACCCTTTCCCGCTGGGACATTTTTGTCAAAGACTCCTCCTCTTCATTGCCTCAGTCTGTTGGATTACCTCAAGGCTCTGTTCAAGGCCCTCTACTCTTCTCTATCTATATTTCCTCACTGTAGCGTAGTAAGGATGGCATGGAATGTCCTAATGGGGGGAAGTGGTTAAAGCCCTTTGCAGTCATTTTTTTTAACACTTGTGTCCTCATATATTTGATTCCTTATAACTTTTTTATGCAATATTTTTTTCAATAATCTTTATGGCGTTATTATGAGTTTAACTGTACTTTTTAATGTAAAGTTGATGTTTTTTGTGCCTCTTTTTATTGGAGCGACAGTTAACCAAAGCTCTGAGCGTTAAATTAAATTGTGTGTGAGCAAACTCGTTTACTTTCAACTTGTAATATATGTGCTACATCAGAAGCGGGCAAACAGCCGTGATAAACCTAATATTGCAACAGTTTAACGCACCACTCGTAATCTAGTCCACATTAAGAAGTCAGTGTGAAGTGATTTGCACCAGTCTTCAAAGGGTTTTCAGTCCCATTCATCAAAAACCTGATTATGTTGTGTTATGTTTTAGCTTTGCAGTGCCAGTAATATTTTGCACTGATAGAATTCGGCATTAGAATTCCATTCCTTCATAAAATTTGTTTTGCATAGCTTTTTGTATAGTTTCTGTGCACATCTTGGATCTTCATGCTTTTTATAAATGTTAAGTTATCACTACTGATACTTCCATTCCTCTTTTCTCATCTTCTTCTGTGATCGATGCCTCACGCTCTGCTCTAACCCTCCCTCAATACTCTCTCTCCTACTTGCTCTAACTCTTTACCTTTCTCATTCCCTCAGTTATTCCTTCTCTTACTCTGTTTAGCTTTCTCTTCATTTAATAAAAACAATAATGTCATTTACATGGCTTTATATAGAGTAAATCAATATATCAATATGTATGCTATTTATAGCACCTCACGCTATTAGAATCCACCTATATGGCTGTCTAGTTTATAATGTAATTTTCTTATTTCGGTAACTTGACAAACCCTCTGCTCCTTTCTACATGCTATTAGCTTTCCCCCATCCTTGATGAAACAGAATTAGAGATATGGGTTGTTTCTTGTAAAACTGTATGTGGTACAACTGTTACTTCATTCATAAACTTGTACTTTGTTGGCGTAGAAGTTTCCATCCTCTGTCTACAAGAAGCTTGTATCTGACTGATGTATGTTACTTCCCATCTTCTTTCTATACAACAGCTTTCTATACATATATTTGTATGGTAGAGACACTTGTTACTTCACTTCTCAAATAAAATGTTTCAGTTACTATGCATTTTCTATTTTATTGTAATTATTTTGTTACAACTGTGAAACTTTTTTGTTCACAGATATATTTGTATTCATGATCATTGCACAGCTCGCAGTCTACTTGTTTCTCTACTTTGTTGACATTGAAGCAGTTTACTTTGCTATAGAGGTAAGTAACAACTGGAATGTAACTTTAGCTGTTTAGCTGGGTACTTTAACTCTGCAGCATATATGTGGTATGAAACAGAATATTTTAATAAAAATATGTCCTCATCAGAATCAAAAATCTAACCTTACGGGTTTTGCAATAAATACAAAAAAAAACTGTTTACTTATAATAATTTGAATGTATTTATTAAACTAAGATAAAGAAATTGAAAAGTAGAACATGAACAACAGACATAACATGTAGCTCAACACATACAGGGCTTGATTACAAATGGCGTTCTAAAGTTAGCACAGGCGCAATATTGTGAGTGTTGAAAGTAAACACGTGTTGTCGAGCATAGAGAGAATAAACGCTGCACAAACACAACATAAATACATTAAAATAAAGTGTTACATTCATATACACACTATGTAATAAAAAGTTTTCATATAAATATTAATACAAATAT